>NW_006921364.1:0-24193 GCF_000392275.1 Phaeoacremonium minimum UCRPA7
CCTTCTGCCCTTCTTCCCCTCCAGAACGGCTTCCATCACGCCTCTCCCAACGGTCACGGCGTGTCGCCGTCCACGCCGTCTCCCTTCATGTCGAACCACCAACCGCCGGCTGGCCCTCCTCGCCAACCTGTGAGCTACCCGCATCAAGGGCCCGGGGCGTATCCCTCGCCTGGCATACCGAGTTCCAGTTATGGTTATCCCCCCGTGACGAGCCAAGGTCCCGTTGACCAGTATCGAGCAAGCCCGACTGGCCTGCCCCCGAATCCCCTCGCACTGCCTAGCATGCGGACGTTTGCAGACCACTCCGTCCAGCAGCAACAGCCACCTCCGCCTCCGCATCATGTCATGTCAATGGGAGCTCCTATGGCCCCTGGGCCGCCGCCGATGGGCTACTACATGGCACAGCCGCAATACAATGACATGCGTTTTGCGCTGCCACCAAATCTCTACGACCCACGGATGCAATTGAGCGGAGGGAGACATAAGAAGGTACGTTTCTCTTGGATGAATTTTTGGACTGGATGTCGCGTTGCCTCGGGGGGTACTGACATGGGATCTTGTGTGGCTAATAGGAGATCAAGCGTCGGACGAAGACTGGCTGTTTAACCTGCCGAAAGCGACGGATAAAGGTGCGTACATTTTTCTTTGCTTAGATCTATCCTACCTGTGATGAAAGCATGAAACTCGATTGCTTGATGAGCAAATTTGGTTGGGACAACATGAGTCAAATAACTGGCCAAATCTATCCCAAAAACACGTTATTGTACGGGGAAGAGAAATAGACGTTTGAAATGGCTTTTATCCCACGCGACAGGATTACACAATTCAAGTTCGCTTGATATGGTTTTCTGGGTCGCTTGAGGTCGAGCTACGCGAAGCGAGCGAGCCATCTTAGATCATACCTTACCTTATTTTGGCGCCGCCTCCACGCTCACTCACCTCCATTCATTCATTTCCTCACACGGCCGAAATCGAGCATCGTACACCCCTCCCAGCCCTGTCACCTCGGCTGCACCAATTGCAGCTGCGCCGTCCTGAAAACTTCAAGGGAAACCAGAAGTCCCTCGCTGACCCAGGAACTCCTCAGTGCGACGAGACACACCCCACGTGCAATAATTGCAAAAAGTCGAAGCGCGAATGCTTGGGCTACGATCCGATCTTCAAGCAGCAGCCCAGCCCTGCCAACCTCCAGCCAGCTCCTAACAGCCAGCCGTCAGCTTCAACACCCGTCCAGCCACCACAAACTGTGCCCTCATCGACGGCACCGTCATACACCACCCAAGCTCCACCTGTACTGACGCCAAGTCACTACACCGCTTCCGAATCGCCGAATCTCACTTACGATACGTCGTTGACATCGGAACGACCTCCCGATGCGAGAGGCAAGGGCTTTGAAAATTCTACATACATAGACCCGGCTCTCGAGAACGCGGGTCCTCAATCAAGCGGATTGAAGACGGAGCCGACGGATCAAAAGTTAGCAGATTCTCTACATCTCAGAGGTGGCGGCCCTTCTTCTAACCCCCCCTCTCCGCACCCTGATACTACCTCAGCAAGCGCACCTGCTTACTCAACTTCTTCAGTAAAGAAGATGAAAGTCGATGAGCTCATCGCACTGGGCGGCACGGCGCCTCCCTTTCCGACCAAGCCTCTTCCCCGGGACGTAATGGAAGAGGTGACGAAAATCTACTACGAGATATACGTCCCGGGTCTCTGTCAATTCTTCGAAACCCAATGGTACAATTTCAAGAACCAGGGCCCCAATCCGATCACCGTCTTCCTCGAAAACAAACCTCTTGTTTCCTTAATCGCCGAATTTCTCAACGTCCTTAGAACTGTCTCTACCTCCGATCAAGGCCAGATGGCCTATTCTGGAAACCTTGAGACACGAGTGGTCTGGGGCCTCACCACACTCGCATACAGAATACCACAATCTATCAATTCTCCGCGTGACGATTCCCTTCCCGAGGACGACGCTACTGAGCTTCGCAACCGTCTTTATGTCTTCGAAACTCTTTTGACGGGCGAGATCCTTGCTTCAAACCCTCTACTCTCCCCGCCAAAGAATGCTGATGCTCACCGTAAAAATGAGTATGAATTCTGGTATTTACTCGCGGAATTTCTACGACAGACAGACGCTAGCCAGCGAGAGCGCCTCCTTACCAGACTTCGACACTTACTTGAGGGTCGCGAGAATCGCGATGTACTCTACTCTCTTGCTATCTTGCGCGAGCTATCCCCTCGTTTTGCGCCTGGTTATGAGAATAAGGTGGAGCCACATCTTGATGAGAGCGAGCCCCGGAATAAGCTTCATGTGGCCACACAGTTCATCAACGCCGAGGCAAGCAATACTGGCGGAACAACAAATGTGGTGCGGCGATTTGCTTTCATAGCGACGAAAGCCTTTATCAATCCTGGGATCAACATCAGTCGAAAGGCATAAACCTTGCATTATAAGTCCTGCAACACAATCCGAGCATATCTAGTCACGAAATCCTTGCAGTCACGCATGCCTTTCTGATCATTGTATCAATAGCGAGCACGCTTTCCTTTTTTTATCATTTTAGACGACACGGCCGGTATTTTCCTTTTCCTTTTTACGAGCCACGTACAAAACTTGCGAAGGATATTATAATAAGGCGAACTTCTGTGAAGACACTTTTTTCAACATCAAATAGTCCAGACCTTTGAACACCCCATTCTGGCCTCGTGGAATATTAATGCATCTCCTTTCGATGTTCCTACACAGCATATTCGAACTCTCGGAACAAACAGAACCAGAGTCACATCCGTTGTGTGCTCTTTTGGGCCACAGCGTCATCTACGGTCGGAAAAGGGCATTGTCCCGTTGTTTTTTAACTCTCATGTTTTTGTTTTTCCGGAAAATTTTGGCGACGGCGCGAACTGCATCTTTGACTTGTTCTTGCGCCTGGCATCTATGTTGATGATTTTCTGGAAGGACCCTCGTTGCGTGTTTGCAACGAGGTATTCCTTGTGTACGATTATACGGGCGGAGGCGGAGAGACTCAACCGGAGGGAGTTTGGAGAGCTCGACTGTCTGGCCTGCAGACGATCGATGTGTGTATTATTGGATGGTCATAATGATTCAAGCCCTTTAGAAGACCTGGGTCTTGTATGCGGTTTGCCATGGAGCCAGAGGGACTTCATGCGTGCAGTCTGCGTAGCTTGATGCAATTGCACTACTTAACTGCTCCTCTTCGTTTGTTTCTACACCATGATAAGATCCCTCTGCGTAGCTTGCTCTCGTACTCAAGGTATGGAGTGTGTATCGAGCAGCCAGCGCGTTAGCCGCATGATGTTTTCGAGATACGAGGAATATGATATATCAGCCTGTCGTGCAGCATCGACTTCCCAAACCCTGGAGACTCCGCCGCTGCTATTCTCCGAGTCCTGGAAGCAACGGCCCGCGGTTGGCGGACCACGCATCACGGTGCAGTCCTGCAATGCAGGGCCAACACACGCATGCCGCCGTGACGACTTTCAGCGGGTTGATACTTTTGAAGCCGCTTCATCCTGGATGTCAGTTTTTGTTCCGTTATACTTCCAACAATAGTTTAGATAGAAATATCTTTCAACAACTCCACACATCTTCCATCATTGTAGCGCGGCAGTGTCAGGAAAGCGTTTACAGTATCGATTTTGAGTTAAGCCTCCCGGGTCGTTTTAGTAGCCAGCTCCGGCGTTGCGGTTGTTGTTGACTCTCGGGCTAATTCGAGCCGCCCGACCTCGGCAGCGCTGCCCGATACCCACAAAGCTTGAATCCCGATATCTTAGACTATGTCGAACAAGGTTTCAACACCATCTCCAGGCCTCGTGAACTGATCTGAATGATGAGAAGGGACCCCCAGCAGTCTGGATAAACAAAGGCTAGACACAGGTAGCGGCGGAAACCTGACGACAACATCCATCTCGTGCGCTTCATCGCTCCCGTTATATATTAGTAGTGATCGTCGCTTTTTCTAGAAGAGCAATGGAAGAGTGGCCCTCCATCCCGCACTCTCCACAAGTCTAACAAAATCCCCACCCTCTGAGCCCGACTGGCGGAGAGGAACCCGACTCTCCAAAATAGGCGATACCGGCGTCGTCTAGAGGTTGAGTCAACGGAATGGCAGCGATGGCGGCCATCCCTGGATCTCTTGAAGACGGCAGGAGAAAACGCGACCAGTCACTTCTGCTAATGCATCGCTCGTCTCCTGGGCTAGTCTCTTCAGCATATACAGCAGGCCCTGGATGACAACTCGCTGGATCTCATTCGCCAACCGTAAATCGTGATAAACGCTTCTGCGGTCAGTGGATCTCTATTACCATATCAACATCCCAAATTCTACGCTGGGGCACGCTGTGTGGAATTGCGACTAGATCAATGTCTAACTCGAGTTGTAGGGAAGTAAATCAAGGATACCTAGGTAGCTCACGGCACTGGATCTGAAGTGAGGTAGAGTGTTCTCTAGAAAGAGCTCCCGGTGTTTGATCGTGCGTGCTCGACGATCTTGCCCGCTGTCATACCGCCGTGTGCCATCCAGCTCTTATCTTCAGTCAATCAACGGCCGGTATGTTGCTGTATTCCCTTACTACACGGATCTTGCCCGTCCAATTGCTTCCCGGACATGCTCCTGCACGAGACTCGAGTTGAGCTATTGCGTTCCTGCCGCCGGGTCTAGTGGTATAGTCCATGCAATAACGTCATGGGGAAGCCGGGGATGCTCATCACCACAAACCTGGGGTCCATGTCCCATCCCCGTGCGTGCGTGCGGTGAACTGTACCTCGAAGAATATCTTTGGTCGGGAGCGGCCCGTAGCTCGGGAATACCCTACTTGGACTTGGTGAAAGTAGGATAGTATACGAATGATATACTTGCCCCGCGTTGGCAACGTCCGCACCCTCGATCCTCGTTCCCAGCGTCCATGATGATGTTATCGTCCATCAACACCCACCCCCTTTTCACCTCTCGCATGGCCCGGCATCCACGCTGCTCTGTGAGCGGCTGTACCATACTGATGAGGCATCGAAAGGGCCTCTCGCAAGCCCAACATGGCCCTCACCTCCCACCCACACGCATATATATTCCGCTGCAGTCGCCCCGATATGGTCGTCTCTTCGTGTCCTCCCCCACACCAACCCCACCACACAGCTAACACTCCCCCGCGAAGACCAGAGATAGAGAGATATCATCCCACGCTGCCGGGACAAGGACAAGGCTGTAGTCGGAAGGCTACCTCACTCTTGCACATTTCCATCCCGCGCATAAGCCGCTGCCGTGTCGGATCGAAGCGACATCTCACATAATCGAGCCCCTGAGATCCGGTACTTGCGCCCCGATCCGGCATCTTGCAGCTGCACGTCATACCCTTGATAGTAGTACACTGCTCACTGGCTACTGTGCTGTTACACTGAGATAGGTGTGGAGTGATCTCGATTGCAGGTACCATTCTTGGATCTCGGCGAGGTATACTTTATAGCAAGGCTCCGGGCCCTCCTGGGATTACATTGACCATGGGATCTGACGGAATCACCAATGGCGCACGGCCGAAGGTGTTGCAACTGGGGAAGATTGAGCAGTGAGTGAACCCCTATTTTTGTAGACCTGTGTGGTAGATGTACATGTCCCGTCTTTACATGTACTGGCGAATGACTCTCGCCTCCTTTCCTTCGGCTCACATCTCCTCAACTAACAACTTCTCTCCTAGCGCCTCCGACGCATGGAGCGCCATAGCCCAAATCGCTGACATTGTGGTGCCCCAAGCCACCAGCCGTGAGGAGTTCCTGGCCATGGCCAAGGCAGGCGACTTCGACGGCTGCGTGGTGGCCTACCGCACCTTCGACTCCGTGTCCTTCACCGGCAAGGTCGACGCGGACTTCGTCGCGGCAATGCCCCCCTCGCTGCAGTTCATCTGCCACAACGGCGCCGGCTACGACCAGATCGACGTCCCTGCATGCACGGCCAGGGGTATCAGGGTCTCCAACACGCCGACGGCCGTCGACGACGCCACGGCGGACATCAACATGTTCCTGATCCTCGGTGCGCTGCGCAACCTCGCCGTGTCGATGCACAGCCTGCGTCAGGGCAAGTGGCGAGGGAGTCCCGTGCCGGCTCTCGGCCACGACCCCCAGGGCAAAGTCCTGGGCATCTTGGGCATGGGCGGCATTGGGCGCAACCTGGCGAAGAAGGCCCTCGCGTTCGGCATGAAGATCCGCTACTACAACCGCACGCGGCTGCCCGAAGACCAGGAAAAGGACTGCGAGGCTGAGTATGTGGACTTTGATACCCTGCTGAAGACCAGTGATGTGCTCAGCTTGAACCTGCCCTTAAACGTAAGGACCCCCTTTTCGCTCCTACCTTTGGAAATAATCATCGAGCTTAGTTAACATTCTGGCCAGCCTCATACTAGACACATCATCTCTACTCCACAGTTCGACATCATGAAGTCTGGCGTGGTGATCGTGAACACAGCGCGGGGCGCCGTCATGGACGAGGCGGCTCTCGTCGCCGCTCTCGACGATGGGAAGGTTGCCTCTGTGGGATTGGACGTGTACGAGGACGAGCCCAAGATTCACCCCGGCCTGTTGGAGAACCAGAGAACACTTCTGGTGCCTCACATGGGCACATGGACGCTTGAGACGCTCGTCAAGATGGAGGAGTGGGCCATCAGCAACGTGCGCTCGGCCGTTGAGGAGCGTCGCCTGGTCAGCATCGTCCCAGAGCAGAAGAGCATGGAGTGAGCAGGTATTGGCCTGATGGGCATCTAGAAGATCCCCAGATTCCACCTGGAAAGCTTGAAAAGGCGGGCTTGGTTTTGCTGGTGTGGAAATAGCTGATGGGTATGGCCAAGGTCTAAATTTTCTTTTCCTTCAAGGCGATGCACGCATTCCAGCAAACACTGCATATCACATTGGCTTGATCAAGAAGGTTTCACAGGGGCCCAAAAATCTAAAACTTCGTAAAGAGACACTTGGAAAAGCAGTCAGAAGTGCTGCGTGGGAACCACTTATCAAATGAACGTATTAGAAAATAGACAAGACATTTGCAAGCCTCAGTCACATGCATACGTTTGAGACGATAGCATTGGTCGTAAAAGAATATTTTCTATATTCGTCTACATAGGAGGGGCCACAGTTGAAGAGCCCGCTTATCACCCATCTTGTTTGTGTTAAACACAGATGATCAGCTATTGTTAAAACGCCTTTCCAGTTGGGGGATATCATGCAACACAGAGACACAGTGTATCTGCAACCAAGCCAACGCCCATCTTTGTTGAAAAATCAAGTGGTTGCCCGGCCCCCTCCTTGTTGTGCCTTTTAATTTCCCAATCATTATGAAAAACCAGAAAAAAAAAATCAAATCTTTACCGTTAATGCCATCTCTCTTCTCATGCAAGTCATGCTGTTGAATTCGTTACATTGGCGATGCAAGGGTTCACCCAGGTAGCGAGGAAATAATTCACGCCTCTGGTGTTGAATATTCCAGGGCGGACATCCGTTATACAAGGAGTGAGGAAATTAGTAGCGATAGCTGGCAAGTCGTTAGCAATGACATCAAAAGTATAAGCGTAGGCAATGGACACATACTGGTCACTCTTGTAGGGACCCTCAGGCTGGAGACCAAGGTACTCAGCCTGTACGTTGGTGAGAGTGGACAGCTCAGCATTGACGTGGTCAAGGTGTAGCTTAGCGACCTCCTCGTCGAGGATCTTGGGGAGGACGTAGACCTGCTTCTCGAGCTTGCCAGATTTGGCGAACTCAACGTACTTCTTGGAGAAGGCGGCGTCCTCATTCTTGAACAACATGATCTGGGCCAGAACCTGGTTGGTGAAAGAGCATGACATAACGAAAGAGGAGTGGCCGGTGGCACAGCCAAGGTTGACAAGACGACCCTCAGCCAGGAGGATGATGTGGCGGCCGCTGGCCATGGTGAAGCGGTCGACCTGAGGCTTGATGTTCTGAACGCTCTTGGCGTTGGCCTTGAGCCAGGCAACGTCAATCTCAACATCGAAGTGGCCAATGTCTGTCAAGTTTGTCAGTATGAAGATATCGTGCTGTAATCATGAGATAGAAACTTACTGCAAACAATGGCGTCGTTGGGCATAGCCTCGAAGTGCTTGCCAACTAGGATGTCACGGCAGCCAGTGGTAGTGACAAAGATCTGGCCGACCTGAGCGGCCTTCTCCATGGTGGTGACCTGGTAACCAGCCATAGCAGCCTGGAGGGCGTTAATTGGGTCGATCTCGGTGACCAGGACGCGGGCACCCATGCCGTGCAGGGCCATGGCGCAGCCCTTGCCAACATCACCGAAACCAGCAACGACAGCGATCTTGCCAGCAATCATGACATCGGTGGCACGCTTGATACCGTCAATCAGGGACTCACGGCAGCCGTACAGGTTGTCGAACTTGGACTTGGTGACGGAGTCATTGACATTGATGGCGGGCACCAGCAGCTTGCCGTCCTTCAGCATGCGGTACAGGTGGTGAACACCGGTGGTGGTCTCCTCAGAAAGACCGTAGCAGTCCTTGAGCATCTCGGGGTATTTGGCGTGGACGAGCTGGGTCAGGTCACCGCCGTCGTCGAGGATCAGATTCAGCTTCTTGCCATCCTTGAAGGCGACGAGCTGCTGCTCCAAGCACCAGTTGTACTCCTCCTCGGTCTCGCCCTTCCACGCGAAAACGGGTACGCCAGCTGCGGCAATGGCAGCAGCAGCATGGTCTTGGGTGGAGAAGATGTTGCAGCTGGTCCAGGTAACCTCAGCACCGAGGGCCACAAGAGTCTCGATCAGCACAGCGGTCTGGATGGTCATGTGCAAGCAGCCGGCAATGCGGGCGCCCTTGAGAGGCTGATCGTCGGCATACTTGGCACGAGTGGCCATCAGACCGGGCATCTCATTCTCAGCGAGCTCAATCTCCTTGCGGCCAAAGGCAGCGAGGGACAGGTCGGCGACCTTGAACTTGCTGGCGGGGGCAGACATTTTGATTACTGGATAAGGATCTTGTTAGCTTAATTATGTTGATCAAGTGCAGTGGCTCATTGTGCTTTCGTCTCTCTAATCAGAGCATCGAGGCAGTTGCTCTCTAGATGCAGAGAATAAGAGGCAATTGGCAAACGATGTTACATCCACCAAAGACCAACCAACAACCACCTGAGCATATTTACCCCTCCCCAATGGAATCCTTCATCTAATGTGTAGGAGAGCGAGAGAAAAGACTTACAATTGCTGCAGCTGAACAAGAGAGACGGCAAGAGGAGGAAAGAAGACTGAAGAGATCTCAGGAAGTCTGGGAGAGGATGAAAGGGCGAGAGAAGAGAGAAAGGATGGAAGGAGGGAAAAGTCGAGGGTCTCGAGAGAGTCTGTCCGTCGTGGGGTTAAGATCCAACAGTAATTTTGCTGCGGCAACTAAGTCGGTGAGCGCTCAAACCGCCGAGCTAAGCCGCTCTAGGTAGAACCCCTCCATTGCCCCGCCTAAAATCTCTGCAACTTTTCAATGGCCTTTTCGGTAGTGCCACCTATACGGAGTTACAGGCAGAAAGTGAGGCCGTCCAAGTGGAAAGTATAAGCATGACAGCGCCTGCGAACCCTGATGATCGTCGATCAGAACTTTCTACCAAGGAGAACAGAGTGTGAGGCTGCGTTTACAACATGTAGTGTTCTCACGGGCACAGAGCATGTAGGATGTGCAGAAATCATGGCCTTCATACGGTTAATAAGATAGTCAACTAGCTCTGGAGCAGACTCTGCTTCGCTCGGCTCTCTAGCTTACTGCCTGGCCCATCAGTGGGCGACTTGAGCGAATGCCTCTTCTGGGACAGAACAGGAATAAGCGTCTATTTCCAGTGATATCTATCCGCCTGCTGACTGACTCCCTGTGCTACCTGAACGCCGAGCCAATGCACTTTGACCGTAAAGTGTCTCTTTGATGGACCCTATTTTGACATTCCCCGCCAATCCTTTCTGACTACCTCTACTCCGGCAGCAAATTACCTCGTACTGCAAACATCTTGGCGCTGATATTTGCTGTGAAGCCGTCTACCTGTCTGCTGTACTGCTCAACCTGTCTGGCGTTGAGCATACCCTCGAGCCTGCTGGGCTCTGGGGGCAGCTTGAAGAGTCTCTGCCACTCATCCTCGGGCAGCAAGG
Source organism: Phaeoacremonium minimum UCRPA7 (assembly GCF_000392275.1). Taxonomy (NCBI): domain Eukaryota; kingdom Fungi; phylum Ascomycota; class Sordariomycetes; order Togniniales; family Togniniaceae; genus Phaeoacremonium; species Phaeoacremonium minimum. Next base: position 10,149 of record NW_006921364.1, read on the forward strand.
ACTGCTTTGCAGCAGTTCGGGCCGCGTTCTCTGCCTTCCGCTTTGTCTGCCAAGCTGTGATCTTCGTTTGCTCGCGAGCAAGTTGTCTCTGGTAGTATTGGTGGTTGTTGAGGTCTGTGTAGTGGGACTCGATGCTGTCTAGCAGCAAATCGCAAGTCTTCTCAAGGAAGGGATCGATCGACAGATCCAGGGCGTCAAGCGACGGGTAGGGAGGGATTTGGACGGGATCCCGCTCAATATCGGACAGAGCAGAAGGTAGAGGAACTTCGGGGTTCTCAGGGGGTGCCGGGACTTGGTGAAGGAATGAAGTGAGAAGGTGGGAGTTGTGGACAGACACAGGGAACTCGACGAGAATGTCCTTGTAGGTGAGCTTGGACTTTTGTAGGCTAGTTCACAAATGTCAGCAGTTGCGTAGAGTAGCCGTGGGTGAGTCTTCTCTAACCTATCAGTCGTAAACTTGCCCTCCTTGTAAGCCGCCATAAAAGTGTTCGTCAGCTTGAACGCGCGCAAGCTCAGAACACCCTGTGAACTACGGCTGACATCATGAACCAGAGCCACGACGCGGTCATTGTCCCGCTGGTAGTGGTATTGATTCTCGATGAAGCCGAGGTTGATGAAGTTGCCCATAGTCGCGCTCGTGTACCAACCGACGTTGTTGGCGTCGACGTTGACCTCCTTCAGATGTCTTATCATGTCATTCTGGTATACGATGTTGGCCTTTGCGCGAGGGGCTGCGGCAGCAAGGCTGGAGGCGTCATTCTGGTGGCTATCAACGCTGGCGACATCGACAGTGGGAAAGGCGAAAGTGTTCGTGACCTCGAGGACACCATTGTTGTCCATACCAACAAGGGAGCCAGTAGCGGTCGTCGGGAAGGTCGAGGAGCAGTGCTTCGTGATCTTCATCACTACCTGAATTCGCGTATGTTGGTTAGTATCGACTCTTCACAATGGTGGGGCATCGGCTGCCCAGTCGCTATGGGAAAACTTGCCAGTGCCTCAACCTGCACCGTCTTGAACGACACATCCTTTGGTGCCTCCGCCATGTTTCCTGTCGGGGAGAGAGCTCGGGTATCCAAACTGGTGTTCTCTGCCAATGTGTGCGTCCTCTAAAAGCGTGGCGTCTTGTGAGGGGTCGCTGATGTCGTCGCCGGAGGGCTCTGCAAGATGAGAAGTTTTGGCGGCGATGACTTTGGGCTGGTTTTGTGTGGGATGCGGGTTTGGGAGGCGGGCATACAGGGCAGATGGCCTCTGATTTGCCCACTGTCCTGATTGGCTCACGCCCCTCCCGAAGACAACCACCCCACACCCCACATCCCACTCGCATCCAGAGAAATCAATCACCAATTGATTCCCACACCCTTTCCAGGTAGGCTCTCCTTCAAGGCGGCAGCAGCATGAGATATCCCACTCGTGCCCCCACGCCAATGTACTTGAGCTTCCAGTTTAAATTCCACGACGTCCCTTCGCTTAAGAGCCTCACTGACCTCGTCTTTTCGTCTTTCTCTTCTACTTAGTCTCCTCTATGCTCAGTTTCTTTCGCCCTGCATTTTCACTCCAAACGGCCCTACGGAGCAGGCAGACCCCTCGAGTGTGGTGTAAGACTATCATACAATGCTTCACGATCCCCTGTGCTTCTCCAACATGAAAGAATTTCACGGGCCCTCATCTCATCTACCAGGGATCAAGCGCAGATCGTTTTCAGATATCAGCTTGTTACCCTATAGTATTCGAAGCACATGTGGCAACTTACGAACCGCAGCGGAATCTCGTGTCAATTGCTGGGCGCGGGTCACAGCCAAGGAATATCCGAGGATTCATTATTATGGGACAGTTATGCTAATGACGCTTTGCCTTTCTCATCGTCTCTTCCCCAGTCTATTCCATGTCTACCATTGTTTTGGGTCTCCAACCTACGCCGTGTTAAAAGACATTCAGGCTATTTATTTCTCTTTCATTTCCTACTTAGTCAACCCAGTCAATAATCTCCCAGTCGGAGACTCCATCACGGATAATGAGCCGGTGCTTGTCAATTCTCCAGAAGGAGTACAGGGACCGTGTGGCGCCAGCAGCCCGTCGATGCGCCGGCCCTACACCTCCATTCCTCGCATCGTCTCTTGACCTCCAGATGCATGTCGCAAGATTTCGAAGTTCGGCGTTTGGAGTGCCAAACCAATACCTGCTTCTTGTCAGCGCCTGGTGTTTGGAAAAATGCGTAGCGTGATTCACTTCAAGAATCCGCCGCTCGCCGTTGCTTCAGCATGCGCAGCCTTGTCTAACACGCCAAGGTCGCCGTATTGCGTTGTGGGCGGGATCTGCGATCGGAATGCCACAATGTAGAAGGAAGTCTCCTTCCACGTGTGGTTCCTAGCCTGGGCTAATTCTCGCACATGCTCTACTATCTCGCTCCAGTTGAATGTTTCTAGATACGGAGCGGTGGCATAGTCCTCTCGCAGGCAAGTCATGTGTGTTAGTGCCTCTGCTAGCAGCTGGTTCTCGGTATCCAGTGTGTCGAGATCTAGAAGGTGCTCTTGCTCCGTGTAAGGTGAGACGACAAGATACCTGGGCTGTTTGCTTGGTCTTCTTATGCTGTGCTTCTCGTCGTATGGCATCTCTGTTTCCGATACAAGGATGCTGTCCTTGTAAGAAGACAGGCCGTGTGTGTCTACGACAGGTGGGAGCTGAACTTGAGCCATGGTTGAGAGAGATCAAAAGTTATGGTGGGCTAGAGTTTTCGCGGCGACACACTCAACAGAAACCAAATTGACAACGGGGAAGAGAGAGAAAGAACGAGTGTCACACAATGGCAAAAGCACGGAATCAGAGAAAGAGAGAAGGAAGGAGCCAGGCTTAAGAACACCTCTCGAGTCAGGCTGGCGGTGCATCAACGGTGGGTCAGCGATACTGTGCAATGGCCCCTGGGGGAATTGCTGCAAGCCAGGGCCATGATGTCGACCGACTCCTACGGGGAACCATACCGCGCTATCTTGGGGTGCAACCGATTTGCCAATCACGGTGTTGACATCCCGTGTGCGAATGGCGAGCGATCCGCGGGTGCACTATCGCCTTCGAACTTTCTCAAAGACTGGTTCCCGATTTGGTGCGGCCCCAAGCCCACCGACTTTCTCACGCTGGCCCAGCCCAGCGGATCGCGCCATCGGATACAAGGTTGATGCCATCAGCGACATCAGCTCTCGCCCAGCAGGCTTAAAAACAGGCACTCTCGTGTAATTCAAAAATGAAACCTTTCGTGCCCTTGTTTTTTCCTGTGTTATTCGGATGTCTCACCGCTCGGATGCGTCGAGTGCCGTGTGGGAAATACCAAGGATCAGACTTGCAACGGACGCTTGCGAATTGCGGCTTCAGAAGGCGTCATGTCATTGGCCGTACCGGCCCTGCAGCATGTAGGTAGTCTATCAGCATCTATTATTCGCCTGCAGTGCGCATTATCTACATATCCGCAACCACACATTTCGCCCTCCGAGATAGGCGACGTCGCATCGGCGAACGCGATTGCCCCTGCTTCGTGCGTCTCACAAGGCGATCGTCCAGAAGCAAGCTGTTATCAGCAGCCAATTCCACCGCTTTCAGTGAACCAAGATGGCCCATCAAGGTGCTTTTCGCGCCGATTACTCTGAATTATTCAACTCGTCCTTTTCATCTCTTGTGGAGCATACCGAGATGCATATGTGGTTAGATCTGCTGAACGACCTGTCGCTGCAAGCCATATTTGTCGTAGAGATCCGGCTTGGCCGCATCCTCGTATCATATCACATCGTCGTCTCGACCGTCCTTGTCCCCTTTCAGGTAAACTTTTGCCATCTCGTAGGTACCAAGGTAGAGCCCAGAGCCTATAAATGTCCATCCGGCTCGGAAGGCGCCTCCGCGGAACAGCCCACGTACGCCTCTCTCCTGATAGATCATTCGGGCCATCTGCAAGCCACCTGTAGGACTCCTCGTCTTCTGCACTCTACCCGCAGGAGCCGTCGTGGAAGTCTCGGCCGTATCGTGACCGGCAGACAGCATCATCCGCGTCTTGACCACGTCTAAAGGCGTCGTAATGGTAGCGGCCCACATCCCCGACAGCCCGGCGCTCAAGCCTGTGATGGTGCCCGTTTCGAGGAGGCCCCGCCACGCCTTACCGTCCAGTCTCCGCTCGCCTCCACCGACACCACCATCCCCGTCCATCATCGTAGAGCCGCCACGGCCGCTGCTCCCCCGTGTCCGATCCCGGTACTCCCAGATCCGTCGCCGCGTAGCCTCAAATACCGGGAATTGCAGGGCTGTGAACGGCAAATTTCTCGCTGCAAGCGCCGTATACCCCGTGAGCAGGCGCCGTGCGGGTCCGCCCTCGCTCTTCCATAGCATGCGCAGAGCCTGCATAGACGCGCTGCCGCCCTTCAGGCCGCCCTGGCTTTGGCGGATCATCTGCGCATTCTGTTTGATCACTTCCGAGGGCGTGAGGACCAAACAGGACGCAAGCTCGGCTGTGCCGGAAGCAATCGCATGTACGACGGCCTGCGGCACGGGGACCGGGCTCGTAGCGACAAGACCTGAATAGAAGGTTTTGGCGGCTTCGTATGTAGTGAAGAAGACGCCTGCTGCTGGCAGGGTGGCTATAATGACGCTGCCGACGCCCTGGTAGAGCCCACGGAAGACATGGATGGAGCTCTTCGGGGCAGAGGCGGACTTAGCGTATGTCTTGATGTAGTCCTGACTCTGCAGACGCGTTTTGATCGTATCGAGAGGGTAGACCAGAAGGTCTACTGTGAAGGCTGCCACTGCGCCGGCCTGTCGTCGCGAATGTCAGCCTCCTCCGCGCCAGCGACTCTAGATGGCCATCCAGGGTTGCATGTTCTCGCCGAGACGCACGCCTTCGTCAACAGAATATCAACCATCGCTGACTTCAGGCGTTTCAGAGCCCTCGATATCCGTGCAAGCACCTTGCCGGAGCCCTGGCATCTATTGAGGATAGATGGCAAAAGGCTCAAGGATGCTCATAGGTCCTACGGTAATGACAAGCTGACAGTCTCTCTGTAAACATCCACTTGGACGCGGCTACTGTTGCGTCTCAACACCAACTGGATTTAAGAAAAAAGAGCATGTAGGCACAAAACTTACTATTAATATCTCTGTGCTCGTATTACTGCTCATCTCGGCGGCTGGCGAACCATATCAGCGGTTGCAGATTTCTCCTGGTCCCTGTCTGGAGGAGTTTACAGCGCAAGCTTCATTTGATAACGTTATGACGACACTGATAGCGATGCTCTTCAGTGGGGTTGGTCGGATCTGGCACTAGACCCGACCTTGGCACCTGCCCCTCCTCGGGGCTCACTCGAGGCCTTTAATTATTTGGTTATCGCTCAGTTGCCCCAAGCCAGAGCTTTTTGCCATTCGCGAAATGTTCATATCGAAGTCGGATCATCAATCAGTTCTTAACGTACACTTCTAGGCCTTGATTGTGTCTCGTATTCTAGATTCAATAATCGAATACTGATGACTTTTGAGTGCGAACTTGTCGCATGCAGAGATCTCTATAGCTCCAAAATATCACGGTGCCCCAGAATGCGTGCTACAGACACTTTGGTCGATCAGACTATTCAGAGCCATGCCTCATATAGTCTAGGCAAAGTTGCAGGATGCGGGCGATAGACTTGCAACGCCATTGTATGGAGACTCATCATCTGTAGATATGCGAAGACGAGACAGGGTAAGTGGGATGGAAGAAATCTTTCCAGATCTGTGTACATATAGCAGAGAGCAATGCCTAGTGGGGTCTAAGAGCACACAAGCAAGACATCTACCATCCATTGACTTGAATATAACAAAACTTTAGAGAATATGACACTGCCGTGTTCTTGATAACTCAACTTCAACATTAGAGAAAAGGTGTCAATGAGAAGACGGTATTCTTGTCGCACAGGGAGAAATTTCATTCCTTCATTAGATAAGAGCCATTAATTTTTGGTTGCCCCCTTTTTTCTTCTTCAAAGGACTTTCCTTTGGAAAGTCGCTCGTTGCTAAGCTGCCTACCTAACTGGGGGCTAGGTAGTTATCATTAAAGTTGAATAAGCATTGAGTTGGGCCTGCTAACTTTGCCGGGGCTTGGTGTTGTATAGTATCCGTATCCCCTTGAGCGCATCCTCTAGAACACCACTGTGCTACGCATGAACGTCTAGAAGCACATAAGAATCCAGAGCTACATTTTGACGTCTACACGATCAGACAATCAATCTGAGCCTGAAGTTGGTGAAATATTGCCAGCATGACTATTGATTGCCACAGTTGTCTGCTGTCACCACTTGTGAATAGTGTAGAAGACGATGCCAGTCTAGCTATCTTAATGGATCCTATGATTGAAGCCGGGACACTAGTCATAGTTGTCCTAAATAATAATGGCGCTACGAGCTCAGCCAGCTATGTTCAAGTCTATTTGGCTGCAAGCATATCTACTTTTCTCGGCGCCAATTCTTTCAACTCCCAATGTGCGCATTCCATGATCTATGACCATGAAACAGGGATTCGGCATGATTAAGTAGGTGCACTGCTCCAGACTACCTCTGTTTGTGGTTCGGTCACTGTGTAGCCGGACCACAACTCACTCTCTGGGTTGGCTATCAATATCACTATTTCCGAGGATGTCCAGCCATCCAGCTCATATTACGCACTACACACACAAGAGCGCTTCGGGCGGACGCTGACCGTGATAGCGTCAAGGTGTCGTCACAGATATTGACCTGACTGGTTCAATGGCCAAATTTAGCCAGGCATTTCTTGAAGAATACACCTTGTCAGAAATTCTCCTGCTGGCAAGGTGTGCCGATGGAGCCTAGACCAGAGGCAGCAACGATACTGAGCCTTACGGACCATATATTAAAGCCTATCCAGAGTCTGCATAGCAAGCTGTAAACAAGACATCAGCGACCATGTCTTTGGCAACCGGCGCTGTCCCGGCAGACGGCACACAGAAGTACAGCTAAGATAATCTCAAATCGGCCGTCTATCGCGGGAGTACTTTACACGTAGACAAAAGTGGGGACGGTCATTCCAACGGCTGTAGCAGAAAACACTGGGACAAGGTTAGGATATGTTATTTCCACGATATTGCCCTTCGTGAAGCGTGGCATTGGGGGGTCTTTTTGTATTCGACCCTTTGAACAGTCATGCCTATCTCGGGGTCCGGTCGAGGACTGACAGAAGATACACGTGGCAAGGAGTATAGCAATAATCGAGTATCTGGCTCTTGTATTCCTGTTTGCGGACATTGCCATGAACTTGAGCTGGGTAGTATAATACTGTTTTTCCCACATTGGAAAAACTGTTTGTAAAGTGTTCGTCCTCTTGCGGCTCGCCTCATAAGCTGCTTGCAGAAAGGAGATACCTAGACGTGGAAGCACAAAGTCTTCTTTCGGTAACGAAGCTTAGAAATTTTCCTCCAGAGTTCTGTAGAGACGAAGTAGTCAAAGGATTAGTTTTCATATATGTGTGTGTGGCTGGATGGCATCCCTAATAATTGTTAGAGAGGTACATTCTTGACGGAGTCTAAAACGGAAACCTAAGTTAACGGTGACTTGTGACGAACCGTTTAGGATCGTCCTACGCCACCCAAGATTTCTCTTTATCCGCCTACCTACCACATCAAGACAGACAAGCAAGTACATAGCACCCTGCGGTATCCTAGTGCAATGACAGGCAGTCCAAGTAGTGAAAGCAGGTGCCGCTGACGGCCAATGACATACATGCCCTGGCTGAAGAACAGATTGCCAAGCTAGGTGATTACCCAACTATCAGCAACGTCGTGGTTGCGTAGCTGCGCACATCGCAACCACAGACAGACAGACAGAGAGACCCCCGCATCTCATCTCCTGACCGAAAAAGGCCTGCCTACTTCCAAACGAGTCCATCGGGGTCTGATTCCCCTTACCCGACCATATGGAGCCCCAAGGCACAGGCTCTCGCTGGCAAAAGATCGCACCCCACCCGAACAGAGGCACCACGTTTTCGCCTTCGGCCGGAGGATCGTCCGCGGCCAATCAGTTGCTTGATGGCACGTCGAAGCAACAAGATGGACAGAACAAGCGGAAGCGAACCACCATTCGCTCAGCATGCGATGCGTGCAGAAAGAGAAAAGTCGCTGTACGTGACTCTTTACTCCTTCCTGTCAATCCCCGGTCTGTTTCGTTGTCGTGAGACGGCAGTGCTGTGCAATGCCCAACGTCAAAGTTTCCCTGTGAACACAAGGCAGGCCCTTAGTACGCAGCGCGGTTCAAGAACTTCCAACCCCGGGCCTCTGCAAAAGTGGCGGATAGGAAGGCGCCTCGAACCGTAGTTGCAACCTACCTACCTTGGTAGCGTCTGCAGTCTCTTGTCATAAGCGCGCGTTCTGATGTGTGTCGCTCGACACCGTGGCCACCAAAACTCATGCCTTACTACCCACAGCCCCCTTGACATCTTTGCTGGAACAGTTTAACAAGAAAACAGTGCGATGGAGAACGGCCCCGATGCGTTCCGTGCAGTAAGCGCAACATCAAGTGTGTCTATAGCATCAGAGATACATCAGTTCTTAGTTCGGAGGATTCCGCCGAAAGGCGTCTGGGAAAGGACGCGTCCGAGTTGCTCGATTTTCTGAGGGCGGTGCCACACGATGAGTCGCTTATAGTACTTCAAAAGATCAGGTCTGGCATAGACCCTGCAGCAATTCTGCCTGCTCTCAGGGATCGATATGCCAAAGAGCCTCGGAAACTCACAATACCGCCAACACCTCATGCAAGCCGTAGCAGCAGTTTCTCACGTCTTCCACAAACAGCCATGGGTCTCGAATTCGAGCTAAATATGAGACACCAGATTGCTTATCCATCAACTTTTCCCCTCGATACTGCCTCTATCGACGAGAACACCTTCCTGAGCCTAAGCGCCTCAAGAGGGTTAAGCCCGATCTCAGAAAAGTATGTTTGAAATCCTCTCGTTATCAGGACATGGAATTCTTCATAAGATATGAATATGAACCGCCCTCTTTGCTGACAAGATCTGTCCGATCCAGTTCTCAAGTCAAAACTACCCCAGATGGCCCAACCACAAGCCAAGAACGCGAAGTTGACCTAAGAAGCACTCTTACCCATCCTATCAGCCAAATCATCTCGCCCTCCGCTTCAGCCTCTGAAATGAGCGAGGAAATACCTGGTGGAATCGCGACGCTTCCTTCATTGACGCTATGTGACGAGCGTCTGCTAAGACTCGAAATATCTAACTGGACAGATGTCATGGTGACAAATGAGCAAGCAGCGAGAGCCATCTCCGTCTATCTAGAGACTGACCACCCTATCCTTGGCTTATTTGACGCCGATTTATTCTTGGAGGACTTGGTCAACACGCGGCCGAACTTTTGCTCCCGACTTCTCGTCAGCTCATTATTGAGCTTCGCGTTTGTACGTCTCGAACCCTTCTCTGAGGATAGTCTTATTAGGCTGTTCTTGCTCTTATGACTTGCTCCCGTCACATACTAATCATAACTAGCAAGGGTACTCCGCGATAGAGTTCGACTCATATGCTCTGAGCCATTCGTTCTACTATGAGGCAGTGAGAATCTGGGAAGTTGATGGCTCAAAGCCAACATTGACTGCCGCGTCTGCAGCCCAGTATATCTCTCTTGCTGCCGAAGCCTACGGCGACGGGGAAGCCGCAAAAGTTTACTACATGGCCGGAATGAGCTTGGGAGAGAAGATGGGATTGTTCAGCTCAAGTTCAGAGGAGTCTTCTGCAAAATCATGGCTGGATCATCATTTAGACTGGATCCGGGCAGCGTCACATACTGCCTGGGGAATTTTTTGCCGCTCTACGTATGCCTGCCCTTCCGATTCATGTGGCCCCCTCAAATTTCTATATTGAAGGGCCATTTCTGAAACTAACCTGATTAGCTTACATTGTATGCATGCCAAGTACGGCCATATCAGCGCCTCACCTCTACTTCCAATACCAGATGAGGCTGTGGCAACCGCCTTAGGTAAGGCTACAAACCAGAAAGCTTTCGACTCGTATTCCGTTCCGGTCTATATGAAGTGCACCTTCAATTCCCTCTGCAAGCTATGGAAAATTGCGCAGAAGCTTCTCTGGGAATATTATGGTGGAGATGATAGAACTCTTGCTGAAGATAAAGCTACAATCAAATTTGCGGAGGACTTACTAGTCGAGCTACTCGAATGGCGGCTTCATTGCCGCTGGACCTTGCTCGCGGAGACCACAACCAGCATGGCACCGTGCTGCTGCAGTAAGTGATCGGGGACAGTTCCTCTCTATTCGAGGCAGGAGTTTCATACTTCAGCTACGACAATAAAAAGCAAGAGGGAACGTGCAGCTAATTGTTTGATTCAGTATTTACTTCCATGCCATAGTCCTCGACTTGTTCCGGCCATTTTTGAATGAGAGCAATTCAAGCAAGAATTTGCGCATATTCTCGATTGAACAGGCCCATCCATCAGCCGTCTATGCAGCTTCGGCCAAGCAACTGAAAAGACTTGTGTTGTCTTACTGGACGACATTTCCATCGGCTTCATATTCCCTCTTTTCATATACCGGCCTCTTATATTTAGCTAACATTGTGTTGCACGAGGCCTCGTTGGCTAACGACAACGATGACTCTGATTGGGCCTTTTACTTTCGCCTGTGCCTCACATGCTATACAAATCTTTACCCATCGTTCCGGATAGTTGAGAGCATGGTCAAAGGTCTTCTTACCATGGCCATACGAGACGATTTATTGTCGGCAGCCGAAGCAAAGGACATCTTCAGCGATCTCCAGCAGAGAGGTCGGCTGCACAACGAAGGCGGGACACCCTCAGGCGATTTTGTCGTTGATCTTGATCTTTCTACTTCTGATCCGGATGCTGCGATGATGAAAACGTTGGTCGAGAGTTTCAAAGACCTGGCCATGTTTGGCGAATTGACCACGGAGGCAGTGACTAAGAAGAGAAAGAGTAGGACAGACCAAACCGCAGGCGGCCCAGAGGCAGTATCGGATAGCTGAGATGATCTTATCGCACTAGAGAAGTGGTGACACCTAATTCAAGCACTTGAGACCGCTTGCAACCATATCAAAAGGCGATGAATAAGGCGATGTGTCAAGCTGAGTTTGGCAGGTAGAATAGCTTTTGTAGCAATCAGAACATGTCAAACAAACGCGCAAATCACTATGCTTGTGCTAGAAGACAGCACACTTAAGTGGATGTCATGGCTTAGAAGTTTTTCGCTTTGTGAGTGAGACTAAAAAGCAGCCACGCGGCTAGAAGTTAAGAAATCAAAAGACGAACGTGTTGAACTTCTCATGAACCGGTGGATTCATAGATATAAATGGCGACTATGTGTACTGAAGGCCCGGTGGTGCCTAATACGCATGTCTGGTTTTATCTAACCATGTTCGACGACTCTTCCCTCTGTCAAGTATTTAGGTAGATAACGCCGATGTTGTGTCTCAAAATGGAGCTGACGACAGGAACATGGTTCTGCACGGCAAGGGTTCGTGATCTGGACTCCTAATATTCTCACATTTAAGAAAGCTCAAGGGGGTAGACACAAGAATTAACTCAGTAACAATATACCATGCTTAACCGGGATGCAAAGGCTTCAGACGTTTTGTAGACTTTGCCCTAGGGGAGAAATACCGTCTATACTTGGACGTCTAATGATATATTTCAGTGCTCTTTACACAAGGGAGGGCACATTCCTGAATCTTCCGCGTCATGGAAACTCTTCGCGTCATGCTATTTGGTTCCGATCGCTACGAAAGGCTTTGTGGCCTGGGGAGTGATTCACGAACTTCGCGATCTGGCAACGTCCACATCAATGTCGCGGCTTACGCGCCAAAATGTCAAGACATAGATGTTCAGATCATGGGAGGGTTAGTTATAGGTCAACTAACGAGGAATAGTCGATGCTCTCAATCGCGAATGAGTCGAAGCCGGTGGGTCAGGTGCAGCATGACTGTCTGTCGTTTCGAGAGCCTCCGTCTCTCTTATGACATGTTAGGTAAATATATCCGCTATAGGCTCTGCAACCTCAGCAGCGATACAATATTCACGCAGCCGAACCCCAGGTGGCTATGAGATGTCCTTTCAAGTCAAGATGTGGCATCACTGAGACGACGAGAGGCTAAATGTGACTTCTTGAAGCGATCACGGTTGGCTCAGCGAATGGCAAAGACTGTCCATTGCCGGACTACGATCCCCTGTTAGATAAATAGGCCTCCTCGTTTGCTAGATATTGGGGATGGCTAACCGAGAAGCGGGAAACGTTGATGCCTCAACGGTAAGCAGAAGCGAGCCATGATGGTGTTCGATCTTCTATGGAGTTGGGACTCGTTAGGGAGAATGTAGTACTTGCCACAAAAGCACAAAAGGCAGAAAGAGAGAAATCAAAGGGGTCTGGGATACTTGATCTCGATCGTGAAGGTGACTCAAAATGAAATAGATACTCTTATGGATTCGCGAATGGTCGCTGCTGCATAGGACCTGTCTCAAGATCCTTTTCGGCATACGAGACAAACCGACGACATATCACACAAAACTAAAATGGCGTTTTTTTCTTCGTTTTTTTTTTTTTTGCGCAAAAGACGAACTTGGTGAGGCACCCGTGACCTTCTACAGGAGAAGCGCGGTGGCAAAGATGATTGGCTACGGATCATATCTCCGAGACAATTTTTGATTGGTCTGAAGGAAAAACGGACAGGTCCGGTAACGAAACGGTATCTTCCAAGATTTGTGGGGGCGGAAGTATTTCTTCAACGCGGTCGCGCCTGGAGCGATTGCCACTCCGTGATAGAATCACTCCAACGAATAATACATGTCTATTCAATAATGGCAGCATGAAAGCTAGTGAAATGTGTGCATGTGATCTCATGGGCAACTCTCCAGTCGCAATACGTTGGTAAGGAGTGCTGGTATTCTCTGGCTCTCAACCCGCCAGGCAGAGTGTTCTACCGGACAGGATTCGTTGGGAACTAGTAAATTCTCGCTCTTCACTTCTGAATGGAGTACTTTTGCCCTTTCTTTCCATCCAAAGCAAGCCAAACTTGGAGCCGCTAGCGCCAATACCCAACCCAAACAGTAGCGAACCAATGTAAACGGTAACCGAAACGGTAAGCTGGGCTATTTCTACTTCAGGCCGACATATTTGTCGACTCTTTCTATACTTTTAAAGTTTTAATTTTGCAACTTTTTTATACTAGTCGGTACTTCTTCGAATCGAGACTTTCGTTCCTTACCGAGTTAGTTTTCCTAATTGAATCGGTAGTTCTCGCACTGACTATGAATCTATTGCGGCACATCTAGGATTCAGTTCAACGAAGCATAGCTCCCTAAGCAGTGTTGCAGTTCATATTGTACTGCTACATTTCGATGCAAGAACGGAGAGGAGATGAAGTGCGTCGTTCTACCAGGACCAGCTGCTATAAGAAGCCTACTAGTCATGGATTTGTGTACTGAAGTCAAAAAAGTCTAGGCTTCCAAACTATGTTCAGGATCAAAAGGTATACTGGGTTCTTCGAGGCCAGAGACCACTCTCTGTTTGAGAAAAGAAGGTAATTATCAGTTACAGACGATGCAATACATATGGCAATACATGTAATGTTATGGTCTTCAATGTTACGTTGTTTCAAGGGTATAATCGATCGCTATTCCTGCGGCGGGCGATTCTCGATCAAGCCATTGACCTTGTTCAAGGTGGGAACCGAGCCCCTAGAAGATAGATACTCGACTTCAAGACCTGCATAAACACCTTCATTCCAAAATTCCATAGCCTCGGCATGCATCCCTTTAAATCTAGCAATCAGTCATCATTTGCAACGACGGCTATCTTGATGTAGGATCATGTCGACTTTTTGAGTTTTGATTTTCAATATTCCGGTAGGAAACGCATCAGGGGCCCCCTTAGCTGAAACGTTAAATCTTGAAGGATGAAGATACTCAATACTGAGAGTCGCAAAACTCATCAAGCTCTGGACTACTCTGCTTATTGCTATGAGTCCATCATCTATGAAGGACTCATAGCAATAAGCAGAG
>NW_006921365.1:0-1754 GCF_000392275.1 Phaeoacremonium minimum UCRPA7
TTAATAATTATTATCAAATAATAGTAAATTTAAATAAAGCTACTATTTATTATAAAATAGTATTTTAGTTAGTTAGTTAATTAGAAACAATTATATAAAAAGAATTAAACAATAGATAATTATATAAACTTTATAAATAAGATAATATTTAAATATTTATTAAATTATAAATAACTATAATATAAAAGGGTTTTTTATTAAAGAAATTATATAGAATATAATAATAAAGCTAATCAATTAGCTTAGAAAAAGAATTTAATAATTAAAAGTTAAAAGATAAACTAAAATAAAGAATATTATAAATATATTATCTAATAAAAGCTTAATCTTTAAACTAAGAAAGAAGAAAGCTATTTTCTTTAATTTATTAAAATTTAAAAGTATATAAAATATCTTTTAAATATAGTTTAAAAAAATAAAAAATAAATTAAAAATAGATAAAATAATTATTAAAAATATTTAAGATTAGTTTACTTATATTTATTTAAGGTTAAGAAAACTTTTATAAAATATAATAATAGCTTTTATTAAAAAAGAAAGTTTAAATAAAATTTATAATTTTAATTAATATTTAGAATATTTTTATAAATATTATAAAGACTTAAATATATAAATCTAAATAATTAATTAATTAAAAGATTTAAAATAGTAAGAAAATAAAAGTTTTATTATATTCTTATCAAAATTTAAAAAAAATTAGCTAATAATAAAAAAGGAAATTAATATAATATTATTTAAGTTAACTATTTAAAAAGAATATTAAATAAATAATTAAAGATAATTCTAATTTATCTTCTAAACTTACTTACTTTATATAACGATTTTATCTAAATCTTATAATAAATAAAATCTAAAATAGATAGGCTAAATATATTTATAAGAAAATATAAAACTATAAAAGATTTTATATAATAAAGCTTACGAAAGATTATTATTATAATAATAATTAAGAATTCTTTTAACTAAATAAATTGAAAATTAGCTAATTATTTTTAAGTTATAGTTTAAATCGTAAAACTTTTTTTAAAAAAAGATTATCTAAGTAAGATAAGTTTTTTTTAAAAAGATTAATAAAAGATTTTAAGAAAATTATTATTTTTGATATAAAGACTTTACTTATAAAAAGATTGTTTACTTTTATTTTCTTACTTATAATCTAACTATTAAAGTCAATTAATATATAATTTAATATAATCTAAAGTTAAAAAAAGATAATTTTAATTTTAATTAATAAATAAAAGACTTAGAAAAAAAGTAGTTTTTACTTAAAGTTATAAGAAAGAATATTAAAAGAAAGTTAAAGAAAAATAGAAAATTATAAAATATAAAATAGATAATAATTTATTTTAAATTAATTTAAAATTAAATAAACTTTATTTTATTAAAACTTTTATTAATTTTAAATATTTAAATTATATTATTATATTTAATTAAATATTCTAATAACTTAACTTATTATATATTATTAATTTAATATTAAGAAAAAGTATTAAAAAAGTATTATATATAAATATTAATATTAAAAAATATAAACAAAAAACTATATTTTATTATATTATATTTAATTAAAAAGAAAATATTATCTTAAGCTTATTATAAATAAATAAAGAAAATAAATATAATAATCTTTTATAAAAAAGAAAAAATAATAATTAAAAAAATAAATACTAAAATATTAGACTAAAATTATACTAAAGCTAAAGAATATCTAATAAAACGATAAATAGCTTCTATTTTCTATACTTTAATATAAA
>NW_006921366.1:0-98921 GCF_000392275.1 Phaeoacremonium minimum UCRPA7
TGGGATGGGATGGGGATGGATGATGGCACGCACCCCGCGGGAGTTCCCTTGTTCTGATGGCGGCGTGTGTTAGCTGCTTTTTCCCACTCCAACGGATCAAGAGACGACCGTGGCGGACTAAGGCAGGCAGGGCCTGTGACTGGGAATTGGGGAACACACACTACCTACCTCCCTAGGTACCTAGGTAAGGTCAGGTACTGTACCTACTCTGCCCAGGCAAGCTACTGTAAGTCTCTCTTTCTCGGGGAGAAAGACTGGGCATGGCATGGCACGATAGGGCCGGGCTGAGCCTGAGTAGTGCACAATACCTAGATACCTAGATACAGTGCCCACCTGGTGTAGGTAAGGTAGGTACCTAAGGTAAGGTCGGGTAGGTAAGGTATGGGTAGGAGTCAGGTAGGTAGGGTTGGGCAAGGGCTACCTCGAGATGGGAGTATATGAAGGTAAGGAAGGAAGGTACGCGACGTGCAGTACAGTACAGTACTCTAGAGCTATAGCACTCTGCATGTACCTATCTGAGATGGGCAAGGGCATGCCATGCAGTAGCGGTAGCGGTAGCGGTAGCGCAGTGTTGGTAGCGGCGGAGGAGGATGGGAGGAGAGAAGGAGCGAGTGGTGGAGGTGGTACTGATGCTGTGGTAGATGTAGAGAGCATGGGGCAGGGGCAGGGAAGGAGCCATGGGCAGCATGCATGGGGCATAGTAGGTAAGGTAGGTAGGTAGGCATGGGCATGTACCCTATGGACATGGGGTAGAGCGTAAGGGTCAGGTAAGTGCAGGTGAGGGAGAGGGAAAGAGCGAGGGACACCAACGCCGGATGCAGCCAAATGACTGACTGACTTGCCTATGACGGGGCCAGGAGAAAAGGGTAGGTAAAACATCCCCACAGGCGTGAACTTGCACTTGCACCCAGCACTACCAGCACCAGCAACCACGACCCGCGCCAAGGCCCAGCAAATGGGAAGTAGCACCTGCGCATCTGCACCTGCACTTGCAGCTTGAACTTGCACTTGCGCAGAGACAGCCAGCCAGCCAGCAAGCAAGCAAGCAGACAAGCAAGCGGGCAGGGCAGGCGCAATGGGATAAAGTAGGTAGGGTCAAGGCAAGGAAGGTACATGCAAGGTGCACCTCGGGTCCTAGGGTGGGCAGGTCGGCAGGCAGGTACTTGCCGGCTACTCCCAGCTAAAGTACTGCACTGTGTACAGCTGGGCAGGTACCTTCCGCTTGTCTCTCGCCCTCCGATCCACCCGCTTTACCGCAAGCATTGAAACAACAGACCCCAACTGCAACCACCACTAGCAGAGGGTTGGGCCTTTCTTTCGCCCTTTCTAATTTCTATTTTTGAGGAGTAGTGCAGATGGGGGGAAAGTACGACAGGAGTGAATGACCGCATATGCAACTGCTGCTGCTGCCATCGCCGCCGTGGTTAGATAGACCACCACTTGGTACCTGGGCACTGCGCAAGGTAAGGCCTTTGTTGCGACAGGCTGCACCGGCTTGCGAGGCTAGTCAACGGGTCAAGGCGAGAGGATGCCAGCTGGGTCTGGAGCCCGGGTCATGAGTCGAGAAAACTGACTTGACACTTTGCTCATCGCCGCCAGCGCTGCTCTCCTTGGACCGACCGACCGAGAGACGGGATGGGCTGGCATGGCATCGAGTCCACCATCGGCCCGCCCGCCTCTCTCTCGACGATTCCCGATACTGTACTATGAAGGCACCATGATAGAAAAGCTGCTGTTGCACGTACCTTGTTCGTCCAGGCGGGGTTGATCAGGTCCGCTTGTAGTAAGACAGTGGAGTATACCGAAAGAATTCGTCTGCTAGCTCCTAGTTCAGGTCTATGGCGTGCACATCCGGGAACGGCGACCACCTGGCTGCATCCCAGCGGCTCGTTAGCACGGACTCCCACGACACGACGGACGGACGGTGCTAAGACACTTGGGCTAGTCTCGCCGGCTTACCAAGTTTGAAAATGGGGCCCAAGGAGGGGTTCTTTCGCTCGCTCGCTCGCGCGCGCGGAGGTGGTATGGATGTGCGGCTTGTGCTGTTGTTTCGCTCGGCTGCACGAGTGCGTGGAAGTAGGTATATGTCGGGCCTTGTTAGAAGTACCAACAGGGTTTCGGGAGCCGAACGGACTGGCTGCCAGATAGACAGACAGACAGACAGCGGCGGGCAGGGATATGGCACCCAACCCAAGTCAGGCCGGTTTGAACGAGGGGACAGTCGAGGTGTGGGGTGGCTTGTCTTGTGCGTGTTGTCGTCCACTTAGGCCAAGATGAAAAGAAGCGCAGTCGGTAGCCAGATAGATAATGCTGCACAGTACTGTACGTGTTGATCAAGGGGGCTTCTGTGATTTGTCGCCTGCATGCACGGGCTCTGCCAGGTGCGTGGGAGACAGGGTATCCAGACGCCCAAGTCGGCGTGGTGGCTGTTCGCGGGGTGCCGACTGGTGGTCTCAGCCTGGGTGGCCCGAAGTTTGGCGATGAAGAATGACGGAGGTGGTGATGAATGTGTGTTTGTGTTGTTGCGCTGCTGCTGCTGCTGCAGGAATCGTGCAGCGGTTGCGACAGAAAGGGTTGGCTATGCGTAGCGATGCAGCAAAGGTGTGCGATGCGTTGTTCGTGCTTGGGTCACAAGATTGTGGAGGGCCTGCTAAATCCCAGACTGATTGGCAGCGGCGGATGGCGGTTCCAAATTTCCAATCAAGTCGACACCTGGGGCCGTGGGTCGCGCCTATTACCCGTCTTATCCCACCGCAGCGGCACCTTGTCCGGCCGCAGATTTGGCCGCAGATTTGCGAGCCAATGTGTCTGGACCTTATTTGTCCCCTGGTCGCTCGCCCGTCCGTCCGTCCGTCCTGCCGAACTGAGCTGTTCCAAAAAAAAAGAAAAGGCCCGTCCCTCTCGCTGTGCTTTGAGACACGCCGTCGCAAGCCCGCTAATTCGACGCAGGTGAACGCCTCGTGCCCTCTAATGAGACAGATTTGCCTCGAGATAGCTGCGATTAATTGAGTACCCTGTCTCGCGTTGTGTGTAACAATGCGCTCTCCCTGTTTTTCGACTGTTTAGATGGAACGAGGAGGCAGGATTGAACGTATATTACCTTGTGCGGCACACCTGCACCTGCACACTCGCAAAATAACCAGCGTCTAGATAGCTTTGCACCAGCAGGGTGCTGTTTCTAGCCTTCTCAAAAAACCTGAGGAAAGATCCGTGCCCAATCAGTCGACGAAAGACACTGCTTATTTGGAAAAAACAGAGTTTGTTCAAGATCTTGCGGGCTTAGACCTAAATGCACTTGCAGGACGTTTGCAAGTCGGCGGGTGGTCGGTACTCTGTGGTCAATTGTTAGATTGGATATCAAATTAGGGAACCAAGACATCAACATTGCCACCTCTTCGCACTTGCTTGTATCGCGAAACTTACCTTAGAGTCCTGAAATGCGCCGCGCGGTAGCAAATTTTACACTTGCTGGAGGTTCGATGACAGAGCTGACGTTCCGCGCTCAAGGCCTGATGAACCTGGGTTGCTCAACAGTGAGGCTGGCTTACTGTCGGGACGCCCCAGAGAAATTTGAGGCCTCGTTGCAAAGCAACAACTCCCTGGAACCACTTGCTGTTTCGTTTGCCGCTAGATTGGTTCAATCGATGTCGGGAGTGGAGAGGCTAAATCTCCAGATGCAAGCACACTTGCTGGACCAGAGGTCGGCAGATCGCACTTCTGTTGGTTGACCAATTTGTACTTTTCGTACTGTCCTATTCGCGCAACAATTGATCCCGAGACTGAACACAATGCTTCCTCTTTGTGACTGGCTGCGTCTTGAGAAAACGCAGGCCAAGACAGGTGTGTTGATACGTCTCAATGATATCCTTCTTCCCAGCCAATTTAGTTGCCGTCGATGATACGCGCCGGGTGTTAGTTGAACCACCGATCCGAAGCGCCTTGCTGCAATGATCGTCTCGAGCTGAGCCAACAAAGCATAAGATACGAGTAAATGGGCGCGGAGCAGTCTGCCGCAGCTGAACAGTCCCCAGGAACACGAGTGCCCTGTTATTTCTGTAAAATCGTTGAATTTGCGCCCGTCGCAGAGGGTGGTGCGCTTTCAATGACAGACGGCAAGCCGTGCCCGAGCAGAGAAAATAATTAGTATGCTTCCTTGCTTGGTCTGGTGTCCCGCCCACGTTGCAAGCCGGTGGCGTGGGATGATGCAGGTAGGCACGGCAGGCTCGCGCGCAGGTTTATAGATCCTTTTAATACTCTAGCTACCCGGCCATACGACGCATCCACCCCAAAAGCTGGTAAGGTAGACAAAGCTAGAGGCAAGGGCCGGGACGAATCGACACCGGTTGGATGAAGCTGGTTGGGCCTCGGCGGTGGGGAAATACCCTGGGCACGTTGCGTCAAAGGTTGCCGGCGCAAATGCAGCTCAGGCGAATCAAGATGGCGAGCTGGGCTTATGAGAAGCACCGGATATCAGCTAGGGCGAGAGAAGACGAAAAGAGAGAACCCTTCCAGCTTCTCTAGCTAGACCAGAGACAGCAGGAGAGGCACACACGAGCAAACAAACAAGCGAGCAAGCTCACACGCACACGGGCAAACGCCTTTGTGGCGAGCGCGTCGAACGGGTTTTACTCTTGTTCCCTGCCGGGGGATCCTACGTGCGTCGGGCGGAACCTTTTTATGGCTTCTGGAACCGACGGCAGGCGGCGTTTCAAGGGTGAGCCTCCATCAGTGTGGGGGATATCAAGGCTATGTACTCTAGCTACCTAGGGGTCATGTCGTGTACGGTAGCGCAGCAAGCAATGTGATCACCGATAGCCACCACTGACACACCTGGACCGGCGTGATGGGAACTTCCCTGTGGATGCCAAGCTCCCGGACCGAACAGAACAGGGCAGATGGGGTCATGACATGATGACCAGCCGAGTGCATGGCTTATTGGATATGATGGCGAGGCTGCAAACCCAAGAAAGCCCCAGCATGATCCGGGAGGTGACTAGTCAACCTGCCTTGAGGAACTGTATGAAGGTTTATGTGCACTGACTGTATAGCATAGAATCGAGGCAGAGCAGAAACCGGCCGATAGACTGAAGACTCATTCCTTTGTGAGGCGATGGGGAAGACAGTGGCAGTGATGATGATGGGCGATGGCGACAGTGGATGGCTCTGTTTTACTCCATGCATTAGCAGCCAGCGAGCGAGCGAGCGAGGTCGACTAACAGGGGTGCATCATCGGGGCTAGGCGAGCCAGGGCATGCAAAGCCTGCGTGGTCAGCCGCTGGGATGCGTCCGCTCCCGTCAGCTGCGTGATGCCGGGAAGTGGGCTAGGATCTATGTATGGAGTCTTGGGCGTGATGCGTTGTGGTAGCGTGTGCTGAGAGGGGGAACGGCCACACCACTACGCCCTGTAGAGGGGATGAGGTCAGCTGAAGGACGACGAATCAAGAGCTGCAGCAACGCTGGACGCTGCGAGGAGAAGCAGGCTAAATGTGTGCAAACCACGCCGGTGTCGCCCGGCGTTGGCAAGGGCAATGCAAAGGCAATCAATCAGGGTTTGCGCAAGAAGTTCCTAAGGTAGTGTACTCTATAGAAACATGTACATTTGTCTTCCAGTTTGTCATAGCAATCTTGCAAGATCTCGGTGGAGAAAAAGAGAGAGAGGCGTAGGCCGAAAAGCAGGAGCGACATGTGCAGCGGCAGGAAAGGGAAGGGAAGGGAAGGGAAGGGAGACTTGGTCAGGTTTCCAATGAGGCCTGGCTAACAGCATGGCCCCCATTCGCTCGGTCGGTCGATCTGTCTGCAGAGGACGGACGGGATACCGTCATCGCTTATTGTAGGCTACTTACTTTCTCGAAATTATCAAGGAGATATCCAAGTGATGGAGGCGAGGTAATATGGGAGAGCCTCCTGCCGACCTTGTTAGTCAATGGCAAGAAAATACGGGTACCTTAGGCAATGCATATCTCGGTGCAGATCAGCGCGGGAAGGACACCTGCACTGAAGGCATGGCACCCGGTGTCACAGCATATGGATAAGCAAGGTGCGATGTGATGCGGTGAGCTAACCAGACCGACCTCCTAGACTCATACAGAGAGCGGCTCGAGCGGGGCACATGGTCAATATAAGAGAAGTTGGTGGAGGGAGAAAAGCAAGCAGAAAAGGAACAAAGAAAATATGACGTGCAGCATCGGCAACGCACATTGTTCTACAGAATCGGCAGCTGCGATGAACTGGAATCTAAGTATCTTCTTGCTTCTCGCTTATGAGCTCTGAAGGAGGAAGCAACGAGGCGGGACCATGGAGGGGCATCATTTATCGGATGTGGGAAGCAATCCCAACTTCTGGCCTTAACAGAGAGGCAACTTGCCAAATCCATTGTCCCCTGATTCTTCAGTCCAGCTTCGACCTTCAATTACGTCCCATCTGGGGTGGAGGCATAATGTACCTGCAGAGCCATGTAACTCGTGCGTATACAGTCTTCGACTATCCGATCTTTCGGGCCTTCGTTACAGTCATCCGAGAAGTCATGATCGTCCCTTTTAGGCGAACCTGCCTCCATCTGAGTAAGGCATTCCTCTTACTCAAGACCGAAAGGACCAGTCCCATGGGTTCCTGGCTCCGTCTCCTCCTGCACGATGAGACTGACCACCATTCTCAAGCTACGCTGAACAAGCGGCGGGCAGAATCGGTATTTTGATTGTTTGCCAAAACACTCGACGAAACCCTTGAGAGAGCAAGTGGCAGAAAAGCCCAAGCCGTGGCCAGGCGAGCCAGCGTCGCATCAGGCACACACCATGCTGGTTTTCAACACCGTTCTAGGAATCGCAGGACTGCCCCGAGACCATAGCGAAGGGCACCCTTGAGCAGCACCACACCACCATTCAAAAGCCTAGGGAAACCGAGGGGTGAAATTGCCACTTCTGGACATGTTTACAGGACAAGAACACCTTTCTGCCGCCACCACCACCACCGTCTTTGCCTACATGCATTCATTGCAACACCTATCCGCCCGTCCAAGGATTGTTGGATGGACGGCAATATCCAGCGGTACTATGTAAGCCTGCATCACAGGTGCCGTGTTCGGTGTGCGCGCCGCCCAGCAGTGCCTTGCCTTACTGCCCCTCACAACGGCAGATCTCGTATCCATCCGTCACCTCCGTCCGAGGCTAACGTAGGCTAGATCAGGTATCATGCAAGCAAGACGACAAGCGACACCGGGTCTGCCCGTCATGGGAACAGATGCTTCATCCGAGCAAACCCTAAAGACCTGTACCTGCATCTCATGAATCATTCACCAAAGCGCACGAACTACAGCCGGTCTCCTTTTCTGACGGCGGGTAGAGGGTCATGGCACCCCACGGAAGGAGCCATCAGCGGTGGCTGGCGACGGCCGCATCCCTAGCCCAAATCTTGTGCTGCCGTAAACAGACGTATCCGAGAGATCAGAGACCAGCATATGCAAGAAATGGATGATCATCCCAGCAGGATGGTTGACGCCAGTTCCCCGGCTAAAGCGCTTTGGATCGGACCTTATGGCCGCCACTTTGACCTTTCTGCTGGTGTGCTTACGAGTCTTGGCATGCAGTAACAGCAGGAACTTGGCCGGCTTGCAAACCGTCTATCAGCTACTTTACAAAGCATCGAGTCCAGCTGGATCTCTTCTGGCAAAGCGGCCTTCCTGGGCGACCTAACAGGCCTTGGCCGAATCTTGGTGAGATAGCGGGGTTCTCATGATTAGCGCATGCCAAGACAGACTACGTAGCTTAAACGCACAGGCGGGATTGATAAACAGACGCCTGCCAACTCCCCGGCAGGACTAGGGCGGGGCATTCGTCTCCTTCGATGACGCCTTCTTTCCGCTTCCGTCAGTCTCATTTTTTGCTTTTCTCAACCCCGAACCATCGCTGCGGGACGCTCGCGCCGCGATTGGACAAGCTGTGCCCGGCCCTCTGGTTAAGCCAAGCGGTAATGCGAGCAAGGGACCAGGCATCTGGCTAGCTGGGATTTCCCCCCCGAAGTCATTAGCGCTACCTAATACACACATGTCCAACTCGGCCTCCCTGCACAGTCGCACAGAGTAGGTGGGTAGTGCCTCAGCTGATCGCGAGAGTTAGCAGTAGACGAATTTATCGTCTGGTCCGCCTCCAATCCTGCAACAACTTCTCGAGAACTTGGGCATAAACTCTCTTTCAGCTCATGCGGTCGATGGAGTCGCTACGGGGTTACTTTAACATCGGTTTCTTTAAAACAAAGAGTGTACTGGTCACTGGCCCTAGCAGGGGCCATGAAAATACCTGGATGCGTCCTACCCTGTCAAATATGCTGGTCGGCCGCGACCGGTCCCAAGGGCTAGGATGACAAGCTGGGTCCATCAGACATTATTGAGTACTGTGCAAACTTTACCTCGATATAGTCCAAGTGCGGCCATGATGATACGCATCAGCATACAGTCATGCTTGCTACCTTCGACACGATCCATCCACATCCTTGTTGCTCTGCCCGCTTTCCCGATTCCGGAGACTTTGCTGCACGACCCGACCAAGACGACTTCAACACGCAGGGGCACCGCACGTAGATCCCACTTGAGCCATAGACCCGGCGTTGAGGGAGGGCCCAGGAAATCCCATAACCCCGCCTCTACACACCACCATTTGGCACTCAAAAGGCGGTGGCACTCAAGGCAATCACCAACAACTTAACCCACCGATAAATACCCTAGAGGTTTGCATCACCCCATCACATCCCCGTGGCCTTTTCTGGACAGGGGGAAGGCGGTTGACCGCCCCGATTCACGGTCCGACGACTCGACGGGCGACTAATAATGGCCAATCATAATCCCGTATCACATATCTCTCGTCCCTCCACGTTTCATTCGAGGGAGAAGAAACCTTTTCCGCCTTCCACGGGAGGGGCGTTACGGGGCGGTGCATGTTGCGCAGCTGGAGTGGGACAACTGGCAGCATCTCCACTGTATGCACAGAATCTGATCCAGCACGTGTGATGGCGCCCCAGTCGACAGGTAATTTTATGATGCACATTTGTTGTCAACCACATACAGAGCGCAAGCCAATTTTCCATTATATCGCTCCTGTGCTTGCTCAACAACATTCCTTCGACATCATGCATTTTCATACAACCGCATCGGACATGTTTTCGAGATGATTCCTTTGATAACGGAAACTGCTCAGAGTTGAGCTAGATGTACTGTAAGTGCCAGCCGTGCGTGGACACGGATCTTAGCCAAGCGGATGAACCCAGGTCAAAGCGCTGCCGCCGCTGTTCTTTGCTCGTTGCGTGCCGCCCGCTACCTTTCACATCAAGGTCCCTGGCGGGGGTCATACCCTGCAAGCCCGCGCTGTCTCATAGGTTGTTCAGCATGCACCCTGGTACGGGCTCTGGTGTCATTTGTAGCGTTGATGCTCGCTGATACTCAATCCGGTAGCTGTGTAACCCCAATAAGTCAGCTATCATGACGAGTTCATTGTAAGAGCAAAATGAACAATACTTCCATATGAAACATTTACTTAATGTTGAAAAGCATATATTGCCAAACAGCTGAAGAAAATGAAACTTGTTCTATTTTAAGGTGAGTATTATTCGGCCATCACCGCGGGCAAGCATCTTGTACTACCTTCTCCATCGAGCTTCAAGCAGAAGGATGTTACAGTTGCGGGCAGCAGTTCAAATGTTCCGTCCGATAAACACTCAAGAAGTTGTTTGTTCCGAGCTGAGACCTGTGGGACAGTCAACCGCAAAAAAATACTCTATCTCCTTCAAGGCATCACGCCCTTGTATAGCCATTCTCCATTGCACCAAACAAGCCTTGCACCGTTGAGTTACATGCAAACAATATAGACAGGCACACCACAACCAGCCCATGTTGGACTAGGAGTCAGATCGGGATCTGTTGAAAAGACGAATATGGTACTAAACAACTATTACAATCACTTAGACATCTTTCTCTCTCGTCAGGTCACAGAATAGGCCATGTAATTACCTCCTTTCTGGATCTACGATACCCGCAAAGCTAAACAGTCCATTGAATATCATCCGCTAATATCATGATGTAATGTTCCTGCTAATTAGCATGACCGAGCACCGAAACATTTTTACACCCATCATAAGCTACCCCAGGATTATGCAAGACTTCTGCAGCTTTCTCCATAAATCACGAAGATAATGCGCCGGCATGTCAACAGTGGAAAGCTTCAAAATAAAACCTGATAAATGATTCTTCAAGCACGCTGCGAAGTTTGCATAATAGAAGCTTTGAAAAGATAAAAAAAAAAAAAAAAAGCAACGCAATGTGTCGCACAGGCTAATCTAGATATCAAGCTCATCCCTAGCCATGTTAATACTTTTGCGATCATCATGAATGAGCTTTATGTTGACCGTCATGGCTGCCTGTATCATGGTGAGTTTGATTGAGTGCCTGCTCCTTACGGCTCAAAAGCGGCCGCTGGATTGGCAAGTGCGTCTCTCTTTTCCACCTGGGCATACGATAGCCTGTCCCCTTACTTCATCCCTCTCTATACCTCACAAGATCACGAAGACAAGTCATTCTGTCATTCTGTCATTCTACGCAAACTTTTTGAATCACTTTAGCCTCCTTCATGACGAAAGCAATATCTAGGACGGATGCTAGATATTACATTGCCGATGGCATGTTTTGTCCCGCTGCAGGTCTCCGAATTTAGCTCCAAGATACGCCCTCGAGCTGCTGAAACTGGTCAAGAGGGTTTGCGCGGTATCTTCAGCATGTTTTAAGCCATACTCAACGTCTGCATACCAGAATGCCACCAACCGCCATGGTGCCTCACTGCCCCCAACAAAGGGGTTGCTTGATCGCCGTGTGGCGGTCAATGTAGTGGCATCCTTGTTACCCACCATAACCACAAGCTGGCCCATTGCGACATATGCATCGAGCGGTCGGCAGTCCATGTTATGGGTAGCAATGTGGCTAAAACCATGTCCCACACCCCTTGAAGCATTGTAAGGAAACGCCTGCTCTTCACCGACCTTCGTGCAGCTCGTTTGGACTTCCGGTGTCAAAGAGACAAGATAAATATGCATCGGACATAGGTTTTGACAAGAAAGCGCTTTGACGACCCCAAACATAACGGCAAGGCATTCCTCAAGCCGCTCAACCCGCCATCAAAGTACGGGCGGCAAGGAATCCCAGAATGGAACGAGCCGTCGCTACCTTACCGTTGGGTCCATGTTAGGGTCTACCCGAGGTGAATTGGGGTCGAATTTCTGGACTAATGCCCCTAACTAGTTCACTACAAGATCCAACCAGGCTCAAGAAAAGCAATCACCGAGACAATCCACTTGGCAACTGCGGCAAGCGGTGATAGATAGCGGGAAGATAGTGGTGTGCCCAGGACCTATCGTTGCTCAGCGTCTTCATCGAGGAAGAAAATAATCATGAGAACGCCTGTTAGGGATATTGGCGTGAAGAGCTCTGCGCCTACCAATACACGTCGCAGGAATAGATCTCGATTCAAGCGAGGTGGGACCAAGACATCAGGAGGACTGGGTGCTGTAGCACTTGGCTGCTGCACGATAGAAGACGATTTAGGCGTCTTGCAGGAGATCGTGCTGGTACCCGTGGGGCTTTACAAAGTGATACACAACTAGATGAGAGGATCAACAGCATCTGCTGGGCGCACCAGTCCGTTAGGTTTGTGCAAGACAATGTTGCACATCAAGCCCAGCCTCACCTGGACGATCAACAATCTTAAACAAGACACATTGAGAATGCAAGCTACTGTGGTGGGAATTGCACCACACGCCATGAGCGCTTCGCCCCAGATGATTCGAGCCATCGCTGTATGTCCTAGACACGCATCTACCTATCTACCGATGGACAAGAGGGAGACGGCAAACCCTTACCGCATGCTGGCCCCCGGGGCTAATGCACAGCCGGGAGCATATTGAACGAAGGGCACATCTTGCTGTTAACACCCCGCCTTCATTCGCGCTTTCTACGGCAGGAGGAAACTGCAGAAATGGCTGCTTGTCAAGCTGACAGGTCACCGTTCCACAGCCTGATGCTGGGTGACCAGAAGTTGTAAAGAGAAGTATATTCCATGGCACCAATCGCGTATCCAGGTCACCGAATACAGGCCGTGGCAATGTAGGTCAGCATAAAGGGGCGGCGGCCAACGCCGGTCTGTATACATCAATCGAAACCACGAACAGACACAGCTAGGCAAACGTCCGAGCATCCACACCATCTCGTGGATCCTCACGAAAGAGCGGTCTACATTGACCGAAACCCAATAATGAACACTCAGGCTTCCACAACCACACAATTGTTGGTCCATCGTTCTCTTGTGGCTCAGCAAGGTCCTCCCTGGCGTCAAACAAACATCGTCACATGACACACAGCGGATGCACTCCACTGCTCCCGCCTGGCTCGGATGCCCCCTCCCCGTGGCGATTGTCCTTAGCTTCAGCTGGATCAAGGGGGAATCCATGGCGTTGTTGAGAATGACTGGGCGCAAGGCCATGGTCAGATGTGGATGGGATTCGTTGAAAAGTGCTTGCTCTCAGATGAGTATCTGGGGGTGGGCGTGTCGACAACGGCTACCCTGCCATCTTGTCAGCATTGGCTGAATGCAAGCTCTGTTCCCTTTCCTCCCCGCTCGCCCCTTTGCCTCATACCTGGCCTTTTGCTGTACTTTCCCGATTACCTTGGGTCTTTGCAGTATGCTGCAGACAAATTCGTAGCTTGGGCTACAAGATTCGGCGTGGAGAAGACGGTGAACAACACAACAAGCGGTGGCCATGTTACATTGGTCCACCTACAGGGTACTTTCGTCTTTCCGCCCTTCCCGGGAGGTTTCTGCAGGTCATACGTCCGTGTTCTAGCTTAAGTGACAAAGGACACAGTGTGTGTACCGTCAATAACACACCTGCAAACTGCGAAGCCCAGCTTCCGATGCGATGCCTAAGTGAAAAGCAATGGAATACAACCTCTTGCAGCGAATTCTCTCGTCAGCAGCGGTCGCTTAGATCTATACAGCCAGACATAAATCCCGCAAAGGAGGAAATCTTACCGAAGAAACAATCTCTTCTACGAACCATGAAGTGAATGAACGATGATGATCTAGCACTGCCAGTGTTTTACATAACACGGGCCACTACAACGAACAATATCAAGTCAGAGGCTTGGTGTAGTTGTGTCTTTCCCGAATTACTTTGCAAAGGCGACCTTGATACAAATCCTTTCCCCAAATCGAGGCCACCATCTTCATTATCCGATGAAAGTAATTGCCCGGGCTCTTTACAAGGCTGAATCCTACGTCCATTCTAGGCTGTCAGCCGGTGTCCTGGACTGTGTCACATCCGCCATCTTCTAGGCATTTACCGGAGTTTAGTCTATTTTGACAGGACGGCGACGGCTCTGGTTACAACTCCAATCTGCGATAACGACCTAATTGTTCTGGGACAGCTCCACAGACTGCGAGAGGCTGCCTAGTTGGGGCACTATTATGATCTCTTGAGTCGATGCTCATTACTCCATAGAAGTACCCTCACGGTGTTGTCCGCACTGGCACAATTATAGGTACAACTTCAATGCACAGTGAGCCGTATCCTGTCACTAAGTACGATTACAGAATGCATCTAGCAACAATCACACAAACATGGACCCT
Source organism: Phaeoacremonium minimum UCRPA7 (assembly GCF_000392275.1). NCBI lineage: Eukaryota > Fungi > Ascomycota > Sordariomycetes > Togniniales > Togniniaceae > Phaeoacremonium > Phaeoacremonium minimum. Next base: position 13,659 of record NW_006921366.1, read on the forward strand.
AGCATCTTACATGCGTAGGCGGCCGGAAGGAAAGTCAAACGCCAGCAACGCATGCGCAGGGCGACAGTCTGCTTGCGCCACGGCCTTGTTGTACAGTCATGATTGTCTCATGATGCCAGCTAAGGTGCTGTTGTGCCTCCCTTTGACATCGATGTTGGCGCTGTTGGTGCAATAGCCTGCAGACAGTGATAGACGACTATCGAATTTTACGTTGCAGTGTTTTACTCACGGCCACCCGCTTATGCCCACCCATACTTAGCTGCATCTCTGCTGTCTCTTGTCGGAGGGTCTCCGCTTTTGGCTGGGGTCGGCTGCATCTTTCAAGATCCTTCGGGGCCGACTGGGCAGGCGACTGCGGACGTCAACATTGGTCATGCGGGATCAGCCACGCGCCGTCCCATTGTTCACGACAGGCTGTGTTGGATCCGGCTTGGATCGATGCGAGGTTATGTGCCAGCTTTTTCAGCTTTACGTGCGCTATTCGGTATGGCTCTTGTCCTCGTTTGTCCTTTGTTGTTGTTGGTGCTGCTGATGGCTAGTACATTGTATGCTCTTTGCCTGGCAAACCGGCGGTGAGAAGGTTCACTCGGGACCAAAGAATGGTGAGCCGCCGCCGGCGCACTGCTATATTGCCGAGCTGATATCGACCCGCCCAGAGCCCCGTCTATGCTCTTCCTGTTCCTTATTCGGCTCGCTGCCTTTCGCTATAGTCCAAGGCCGAGCGTTGGTGGATCATTGGCACGTTTACGGCGCAAGCGAAGCTGCCGCTCACGCTTCGGAAGCGGCGATGACCAAAGAGTCAATTAACTGAGATGCCGACCTACATGCAGCCCCATGAATACGAACGAGGCGCACTGTACTGCACTGCGGTGTCGTCTGCGGTCCTGCATGTACCGGACAGACATATAGATACAGGCACACACTCTCTGACACATCCAACCCGTGGTTGCACCTCCAAGCAGGGTAATATGGGCAATTCGGGTTTACCTTGGGTAATAAACAAAGTGATACCCATGCGAGTGCCGGGCAGGCGTCGTATCCCGTGCATCAGCAGCCGAGTTTGGGCAACCTCCCGTGCGTGCGCGGGCGTAAGCAAGGTGGCCAGGGCAAGGCAGTACAAGGCATTGCATGTCGGTCAGTGAAGATGGTCAGGCAGGCTGGCAGGCGGGGAGGTTCAGTCAAGTAACAAGTATCTGAGTGAATGAGTGTGATATGGGGTACTAGAGGTGGTACTCGATATGCTTGTCTCTTTCAAGATCGATCACGACTGCCACCACCAACCTAATGAACGAATGGATCGACCTTTCGACTTACCTGCCTGCCTGCCTGCCTGCCTGTTTGCTTGCTTGCTTGCTTGCTTCCTTGCTTGGTGCTGGGCTCGGTTGGGCTCGCGATGGCTTGCGATCCTCCCATCTAGCCCCACCTCAAGGGCCTTTTCCCGCTGTGCCCGCATTTGCAGGTTTCCCGTTCTCTTACCCATGCAGATGGGTAGTATATGGGCTGTACTGTACTCGAGTACATGATGCTGCCACGCAACACACATGTACTCTACCGTATGTGAGCGATTTGTATCTGTCTCGTCGTCCTCTTCCGCGGCTTCCCTGTCGCCTGCCTGCTGGCTATTGCTGGCTCAGGTTGTTTGCCGCCCGCACGACGTGGGATTGCCCCATGGATGACCCGGAGCCCACAGCCTGCAGATGGAGATCCAAGCCCGGGAGGAAGAAAAGGGAAATGTCTGCACCGCTTTGGGCTGGGTGCAGGGCAGCGGCTTGCCGACTACATGACAAGCCCCGGGTTGCCCCCTCGTACCACCTGGAAGTAGCGGCTTGGGCCGCATGTTGCGTCCCCTTGTGATTTTGCGAGGATGCGGCCACGGTCCGACGCGCGCTGGCCGCTACGGATCGATGCATGGGATCGTCGTTCGAACACACGATCCCTTCCATCCACGGTCTGTGACACCGCCTATTGAGCCATCTAAACTGCATTGGGCGCCTCCGGACCCTCGCGTCCCCCATGCGAGGTCTTGCATAGCAGGTGGAGAAGATGTTAAGAACCAGGAATGGCCGGGTTGCCAGATGGCAGGATGCTTGGGATGCTTGCTTGGTTTGGGCTTGTTTGTTTGCTTGCCTCCTTGCTTGTTTGCCTGCTTGCTTGCTCGCCTCACTCATGCATGCTCATCTACTCGGGAGACATGCCCGGTTTTGTTTGATTGCAGATTGCGGTCTCGATCGAGCAGGCTGGCTGGGGATCCATCCGACTCGACTGACCGACAAACAATAAGCGGCCATTAAGCGTGCCCACCGACATGCATTTCAGCTCTCGTCGAAACTCTGCTAGCCGATCGAGACAGTGTCTAAGACGGTCCGCTCCCAATGCTGTCCGTGTGTTCTTTGCGACTAAGTGAGTGCATGTCTCATCTTGAGGAATTCGGAGCTGTATGGCATCTATTCTTTCGCAAGAGGCTTGGATGGCTTGCCCATGGGGAATTGGTATGTTTGCTCTTTCTGGACTATCTAGATAGGTGTAGTTTAAATCTCCGATCCGTGGGATCGCCTACCGGACTGTTGGCGCGGCCTAGGTTGGCTTTTAGCTCACGCCTAGGTGTGCGGGTTTCACCCGTAGCCCAAAGTAAACCACCATCATGACATGCTGGAGATCTTCATCGCCATTGTCGTCTCTAGGAGAGCCTCAAATCGCCAATTGATACTATCGGCCCCTAATCGTGTCCGAATTCGTAGATTCAGCAGCTCTTGAGAGCCTGGAGAGTCAATGTAATAATAATTTCGACTCCTTTCTAAAGAAATTGCCCCCTCTGGAAAGTCTCCGAGAAGTCCCCAGAAAGCCCCCAGTACTGGGGAAAGTCGCCGGCATCGTATATAAATACCTTCATAAACTATTACAATACTATCTTAGGCTACATGCTCGTCTCTATATTATTTCTGAAGAGTCTCGCGAAGGAATCAGGGCATTATCTGGCCATACCCACCGCTGGCTGAACTTGGACGAATTCTGGCGCCTTACGACAACAACAATCAACCATGACAGACAGCGCGCAATTGAATGAGAAGTACTTCAGGTGAGTAGATCAACTTTAATCAGAGAACCCTCGTTTTCTTTCTTGCTTTCGCCCTATACTCTGGCGCCAAGAGCACGTCTCTCAGGCTGGCTTGTGCTGTGGCCCGAGTTGCTTGAATCCCTCAGGGGTTGTGAATAGTCTCTTGTCTCAGCTAGCGCTGACAAACGAGTTGCGAGTAGCGAACAAGCCGCCGTCTATGACATTAAACATGCAAAGACACTCGATCAGCTGGTGAGAGAGATCAGAGCGAGAAAAGACTTCATTGGTGTCCAGTGGATTGAGGAGGATGACGATGAAGACGACGACGACGACGTAGAAAGCGATGAAGCCAAGCCGGAACCAGCTAGGGCTGTCAAGCTTCTTGACTATGCTTGCGGAACGGGGGTTGTGTCAAGAGTAAGTAACAATCACCCAGCAAGCTGCAATTGCAAATGGCTGTAATATGCTCCAAGTCCAATGGACTGACTTTCCCAGGCACTTTCACCGTACTTGACCCAGTGCGTTGGAGTCGATATTTCTACCGCTATGGCTGCAACATACAACACTCGTGCAGAGAACCAAGTACGTTCACCGACCCGAGCTCGAGTCCTACCCAAACCCCAACTTTCTAACCCACACAGGGTTTGTCAAGAGACGAAATGCACGCCTACGTCGGCGACCTCACAGCCGAGGACAAGCCCGCACCAGCAGAGCTTACCGCGCCAGAGTTCTACGACTTCGACATCGCGGCCGTCGGCCTGGGCTTCCACCACTTCGACAACCCGGAGCTGGCAGCCAAGAGGCTCGCCGAGCGGCTAAAGCCCGGCGGCGTGTTGCTGATCCTGGACTTCCTGCCGCACGGGGAGATGGAGCACTCGCACCCGGCGACCAAGACGGTCATGCACCACGGCTTCTCGGCGGAGCGTGTTCGCAGGATTTTTGAGGACGCGGGCGTGGGCAAGGACTATGCGATTGAAGAGGTTGGAGACGTCTCGTTTCGTGGCCATGAAGATAAGAGGAAACTGTTCATGGCGCGGGGGACGAAGGCTTGACAGAGACTATGTAGAGTATCAATAGATGTCATATACTTACTTGCTATTAGAACAATGATGGAATATCTACTTGATCATGATGAATACCAAGTAATTTCGAACGATACGCAATGATCTCCTGAAAGAATTGAAGCCCCTCCTGATAGACCATGTTCTAATGCATTAGCTAGTTTCTCCTGGTTCTGTATGTATCAATAAGAGTGAGATTCCAAGTTTTGCCAGACAAGCCCAACCAAATATTTCGGGTTTTGTCAGGCGTTCCATGTGGCTTGTGACTTTACATAGTACTGGAAGAGTTTGGAATGATACACTGAAAGGGAGCACGTCGAAGATCTAAATGGTGCGAACCACGCCGGCTCTTTTAATCTCAATGTTCGCATGCAGCTATCATCAATAATGCCTTGTGATACGCCATAACAAATCGTGAGGACTTAGATGTCTCTCTGAAGAGGTCGAAATACTATCACGGTTTCCTGGATGGGCAGCGAGACCTGTTTAGCGGTTGTGATGAGTTTTGTGCTATAGCTTAGAAGATGCTGTCAAACGAGGAATGAAATGAGGCCTCGATTCCCTAGCAGTGCTAAGGAAAACAGAGAAAATGGTATGTTCGCTTAGAAATTATGTCCAAACGAATCTTGGCCAGACGCAATTTCAGTCTAGGTTGACGTATCAAGACATACTTTGGGTTTTGAATATGTAGATCAAAGCTTCGATAATGTACTGAATCAGCTTCGTAAATTCGTTTGATACTCGTCTTCACGTCTATACTTATAACAGAAAAGTCTATTGAATTTCAAATCAAATCCTCCGCACCGTAATGCCTTCCTCAAGCCGTGTGCCTTTGACCATCTAGATAAGAATGTCGTGCGTAACCATGGACAAGACTGATTGTTGCTGTTCCATTTACGGGAAAGATGTGGCAACAGCACAAGCTAATCCTTCTTGGCTTCAGCAATCTTCTCCTCGGGCGAGTCTACTATAAAAGCGCCACCAAGCAGAATAGCCGGCTCGTCAATGCTGTTGTGCTCGTAACTAGAAACGCATGTTAACGAAGCAGTCATCTGTTTTTCTTGGATTTTAGTCACTGTACCTCATAGTTCCGACACCTCCAGCTTCTAGCAGAAAGGTTGGGCCGTCTTGAAGAGTCTTGTTGACCCACCGCATGGCGAACGCGCGGAGAATGTGTCCATGAGCAACAACAAGGACGTCACCGCTGCCTCCATCCTTCCCCTTGCCCATGTGCGGCTTCTGCCATTTCTCTCGAATCTCATCTATCAAACGGTCGAGTCGGCGAGTGATGTCTTCAGGACTCCTGGTATGTTGTCAGTGGCTCGAACGAAATTTTGATTATATAGGCGTTCGATATGCATCTTCCAGGGACTGCACAACTGGGTGCAACGATCGGCGATACCGATATTTTCAACAAGTTGACACATGAGAACACAAAAAATGAATACTCACTCTCCACCTTCGCATCCGTCCTTCCAGATATCCCAGTAGCCCTCAATACCGGCCTCCTTGCGTCTCTTTCGGATTTCAGCGCTAGTAATACCCTCATAGTCACCGTAGTCCCACTCCCGAATATCTTCGGTGATCTCAATCCGGGCATCGCACTCCAATCCGGAGCCGTCCGTCTCTGGTCCGTGGGCATCCCATGGCAAAGGGCCCTTGATGCCGAGGTTCAGCAGCTCAAACGTCTGCTGGGCTCTCTTTCTGGGCGAAACATAGCTGTTTGAAGTGTCAGTGCGCTGATACACTTAGACTTCTTTTCTTGACAGGCAGGGCTAAGCGAGATCGAACAGGCAGAGCTGCCAGATCGACAAGCGTGAAACTCTCTAGAAAGCAATGCATATCTTCACGACAGGGCAAGGGCACGCGAGGCATCTTGTGTGACAGCTATGTCAATCAAGCAAGAGTCGCTGCCGCGACCGCCGCTGATCTCCCGAAAAAGCCCAGCGCCGGGGGGGCTCATGAGAGTCCAAAGCAATCAACAAACTCACTTACATGTGAGCCAGTTTCTTGGGCACGATGAGCCTGTCGTTGCCGATGAGAGCCCTGCCTGTGGCCTTGACTCGCTTCTCTCCGTTGGCAGTCAGTGGGATGTCCGTTGATCCCGTGTGTCTTCCGTTCAGAGACCACTCCGTCTCGCCGTGGCGGACAATGAAGACTCGAGGCGGTGCCATTCTCCGCGGGTTGCTTGGTTGTTGGCTCTCTCTTCTCTTGTTTCTGGCCCTGGCGCTGATAAGCGCGTGGTGATGGTGAAACAAGATGTGATGCACTCACTAAGGACGCCCCTGGTCAAGCTTTTTGGCACGGACGGCCAGGAAAGTCGGGGTTGAGATAACTTCTCAAGCCTTTTTAAATGAGATTGAAATGTCGCAATGAATCAGAGAGCCAGAATTTGAATGCTGCGATCCAGGATTCTTGCGCCAAGTTGGAATGTTTTCAGACTCTTCACTTAGTATCAGCAACTCTGGAGGGCCTGTCTCGCCACATCTAGGAATCCGTAGCTCTCTGTTGAGAACCTGGAAGGGCACAGAGCACACCACTGTCGACCTGCAAGGGCAGCGTTTCAGCATCAGCCCCGCCGGCGGCCTGACCTCATCGATTAGGGGAATCGCCCGTACCTGAATCGTCTAGGGTCTCCTCAAGACTGTCGTGCTTTGCTTCACAATGCCGAGCTATTTGAGCTGAAGACTCCCGAGTATTCTCTTATTGTGTCAAGAAACAGATCAAAGCCCTTTTCACCATTCCAAGATCGTAGGAAAGTCGCTGGAAGAAGACCAGACACCTGCAGTAAAGATCGGGTTAAACCATGGACAGTGCACGGCGATTACTAAGGGCGCTGAGCGTGTCCGCTAATCACCCTGGAGCTGGGGACACGGCGGCGGCGCCACAGCCCGTCTTCGAGGTGGAGCTAGCGCCGTGGCCGGCAGCCTGCCGAGAGGACGAGCTGCAAATATCAATCAACGGCCTTGACGACGGCTCTGACTTCTTCCCTGATTCGAGATCATCTACGCCCGCCACTTCCACAACCTCTTCTCGCTCTTCTTCGCCCGCGGCTTCACCTTCCCGACGACGCACGATCTCCGCACTGCCTGCCAGGATCGGCATCGCGCGCGCAAACTCCTTCGACAGCATCGCATCGGACGTGTCGGCTGCTTCGACATCCAGCAGCAGGAGCTCCAGCAGACGACGTCCGCGGCGCGACACCGAGAGCGACACCATCTGGAGGCAGTACTGGGACTGAGGGCAGGGCCACAATTGCACTGTGGCGAAGTCCAATCAAAGGGACGGAACATTCGACATAGCTCCCCATCTTCGGGAATCACAATTGCCGGATCAAGCAGGGCCTTAGTCATGGCAGCAGCAGCAGCGCCCGCGGGCGTCGCCCGGTTCAAGCGGTTCATCTGGACCGGCGCATTTGCCGCCGTCACTGTGGTCGGCAGCATCTACGGCGCGGGACTCAAGACGCAGCAAGAGTTCAAGGCGGTATGTGTCTAGAGCTCTGGATACTCTCGAGACAAATTTGCTGATTGTGACGAATAGGAGCGCCGGAAGATCATCGAGGCGAGTCCTGAGGAGAAGATCGCCATGATGGAGGAGCGGCGCAAGCGTCTGCTCATGCAGAGACGGCCGTTTGAGAAGAAACTCGAGGAGGTGCAGGGCAGGATAAAGGCACGAGAAGAGGAGGCTGCAACCAAAGCTAACGGCAAGTGAACTAGCTGCCCGGTGGATTAATGAGAAGAAGACGACACTCTTCAGGTGCCCAAGGTGCAAGCAAGCCAGCGGCCGCGCCCACAGTAGCGACGCCCATCTGTCAAGGTGCAGCACAGACGACGCCTCTGGTGTCTTCGGAAGGATACGACATAGCCGTTCGTGCCGAATGACGGGTTGGTGTCACCTTCACCAAGGGACCAAGCTCAGGAGAATGGCCTCGAGGGACTACACTCGGATGACCCGATATTGACCCGGGTTCGGAGGCCAAGCAGTGCATTGTACACAAAACGGAACACGGGCGCCAGCCACTCCTGTTAAGAGGGCAAAAGTTCCACCATCACTATGAGATCTAGCGGGAAGTAAAGATGTAAATGCCACTATGCAAGCACAGAAGCCAGCTGTCAGGACCGAAAGCTGATATATTCTTACGTCTAAAAGCCCCCATGTCTGTATTTCCTTTTATTTGCAGTGATCGTATCGTAACATGCCGTTGCCCCAATGCTTCGAATACCAAACGCCGACTTCTATGCCTTTGCTATCCTACTCTACAATTCCTTCGGCAGTGGGCAGGGGAATAGCGCGATAGAGCAGGATGAGCGCAGAGTGGGACTCGCCGCCTCCCGCCAAGGCGTCAATCTTGTCAGGCGTGACCTCGGACACCTTGTCGTCGTTGAACCACCACCAGTTGCCATCCTCCTCACCCTTCTTGCCAGTCTTGGGGTCGACAGGAGCTTGCTTCTTGACATACGCCGTGTAGTGACCGCTGTCGGCGCTAGCGCCCTGGTGAGTGACGACGCCGCGGAGCTCGTAGATGCCGGACTGGTTTGCGCCATCGTCCTTGAGGAGCTCTGGGTCGATCAAGGTGAAGAGTTCCTTCTTCGCGGCTAGGAGAGCAGCGTCCCTCTCTGCCTCGATTTCGGCATCTGTCTTGTAGGTCTCCATGTCGACGTCGCCGTCCTTATCGGCCGATCCGGCAGGCTTCTTGCCATCCTTCTTCTCCTCCTTCTTGGCGGGGGCGCCTGAGCTTCCCGGCTCGTCGTTCTCGCCATCAAGAGGGTTCTTCTTCCGCCTCTTGCGAGCACGCTCAACGTCCTCCTCGTCTTTGCGGATCTCTCGAACCTTGTCTCGTACAGGTACCAAGGCCTTCTTCAGGGAATCTGTGCAGAACTCGACGGCGTCGAGCTCATGAGGGAAGGTGACCTTTCGCATGATCTTCGCCTTCTTTTGCACCTCACGTTTCCAGAAGAATCGCACAAAGTGAACAGTCAGGTACTTGGGCAGGCGAGAGATCTTGGAAGTCTTTGTGTACACGGCATCTCGACCGAGAACCTCCGATCTCTTCTCAATCTTCTCTTTGAGGCCGGCAACGATGCCGTCGCGAAGATGGTTGATGTTGGCGTCGATGTGGCAGTTGAGCTTGAGGAACTCTTCTGTCGATGTGGTGGGCTCCTCGCCACCTTCTCCGGCAGCCGGCTCGTCGCACTCAAGGCTCGAGGAGAATTGTCCTGACATGTACCGGTCCACAAAAGACACTTCAGGGGAGTCATCGCCGTCCTTCAATTGCAGCTTCTGCCTGAGTTGAGCCACAATCTGGCTCCATGCCTCTTCCGCATCTTGCTGGGCAAAGCCATGTCCAGTCTTCGATCTCTCTGCGAATTGAGGGAAAGCAACTCGCAGAGCGTTCAAGAAGGCGTGAGGGGCCATGCCATCCTGTGTCTCGGACATGTACTTGTAGAGATCCTTTAGCTGATTTGTCAGATCTAGCTGGCGGATGGGGTCCAGCGCGCTGGAGCTCTTGTACTCGTACTTGACCAGCGCATTCTGAAGCTCGGGGATGGATCGAAGGGTCTGGAGGGTCGAGTTGAGGTAGCAGGTGTTGCCCAGATTCGTCAGTCCGGCGGGCGTGGCGCCCTCCTGCTGAGCGGCCTCCGCCTCCGTCATGTCCTCGACGAATTTGACCTTCTCCTTCGGCCGCAGAAGCTCGCCGCCGCCAGCTCCCGGAGTGCCCATCATCATGATGACCTGGCCGGCCTTGAGGCCCAGCTTGCTCATGTCGGCGTCATCCTTGAGCTGACCGCCCTTGATGAGGATCTTCTGTCGCTCGGGCTCGACGCCGGTCAGGCTGAAGACCTGGTACTTGAAGGTCTCGCCGGTCGACTCTGGGTCGACTTCGACATCGTACTTCTTGCCCTGGTGCTTGATGATGACTGCGAATTGAGAAAACGTGTGAGTATTTGCAATGTGGACAGATGCATTGGTGGGGGTACAGCAAAGCGGTGTCACTTACCATTGACGGATGCCATCTTGAATAGCCTGGGTTTCGGTTGGGGGAGAACACCGTGATAACAGAGAGAAAAGGCCTACTTTTGAAAAGTGTAGTGGCGCCCCTGGATTTAAGGAGTTTGGTGGCCGGAGCCAGGAGGTTTGATAATCAATTCGCAAGGCAACTTTTGTACTGCGTAAGGTGTGTTCTAGAGCTATGTGTGGCGTTCCGGCAGAAGGCGACAGAAAGCGGTAGCGGCACGGCAACCGGGAGCTGCCTGCCAGCTGCCCACCTCACGTAAATAGCACAGCCACAGGGACCCCTCCTTTGTAGTACGGTTACGTAACGCGACGTCCAGCCACACTTCCAACGCTGCCCCACATTGACGACGTCTCCCCATACACTGCTCTGTCTCCAGCTCGAGGTTGGTGCCTCACTCCAAGCACACGCACCCACATTGCTCCCCGAAATCTCACGGCCAGCGAAGGGACATTCTGCATCGGACAGTTGTGACAGCTGCGCTATTACAAGATGGTGAGACAATCAAACACGTTGTCTATTGCCCTTTGCTCCATGCTGACAGTTGCTCCAGTCCCAGTCTCTCCGGCCGTACCTACAGGCAGTGCGGAGCAGTCTGACAGCTGCCCTCTGCCTGTCCAACTTCGCATCCCAGACCGCCGAAAGACACAATGTCCCCGAGATTGAGGCGCAATCCTCCCCTGAAGTTCTCCTGACGCCCCTGACCATTGCCCGTAACGAGAACGAGCGGGTACTCATCGAGCCCAGCGTCAATAGTGTCCGCATATCCATCAAGATCAAGCAGGCAGACGAGATCGAGCACATCCTAGTCCACAAGTTTACCAGGTTCCTGACGCAAAGAGCCGAGTCATTCTTTATTCTCAGGAGAAAGCCCATCAAGGTGCGCTGAATGAACTTCAGGGGACCCCTCGGAGATCCATCCGAGCTCTCCTTCAGCCCAAGGCGGCAATATCAGTTGCTAACACGGATCTAGGGATATGATATCTCGTTCTTAATCACAAACTTCCACACCGAGGAGATGTTGAAGCACAAGCTAGTCGACTTCATCATCCAGTTCATGGAGGAGGTAGACAAGGAGATCTCAGAGATGAAGCTATTCGTGGGTTGCCTCGTTCGTCCTTGTCACTCCCCGAGATGCTTACGAGCCATTAGTTGAACGCCAGAGCACGATTCGTAGCAGAATCCTTCTTGACACCTGTGAGTTCCTACGACGTTGGAGACTTTTAAGGACTTATACTGATCACTATTCTAGTTTGACTAAAGTTCTCAATTACAATGTCGTATAGTTGGGGCGCCTGGGCATCAATGTGATGCACAAGGAACGGCGTTATGGCGGAAAACTGTTGTACAGCCCAAACAGCTGACAATTACTCGATGATTACGAACGGTAGTGTTCGTGGCTGATGATGAAGAAATGCGTCGATATATCTTTGTATAGGCTCGATAGAGCTCTTGTAGTCTTCTCAGGACGGGAGTCTAAACAAAATCGTAGAACGCAGACTATGAGAATAACTTCAGGTACTTGATACACTACCCATGCCGTGCCATGTCACGTAGCCTAGGGGTTTGCCTCAACTTGTGAACTAAGTCAATGTCTCGACCTATCAAAGAGTATCAAGAGGGAACTTTTCGCCAACCCTGTGGCTTCCGCAAGAGGCTATGGAGTATAGATGATGATTCTTACTCAGTTACGAACTCTATAAGAACATAACCTTTGGAGAAAGTATGTGAAGCCCCAGCTCCCATTTATCAAGCCAAGATTACATGCGGTTAGTATTGGATCGATTCAAGCCTCGAAGTATTGATATATTACAATTTCAAGTGCACTGGCCGCCAGAAGAACTTTGCAGATAATATACTAGCAGGTTTGTCTTGTATATTTTGACTACGCTCCTGATTTCTGAGGGGACGAGATCTCTTGAATATAGTACCTCAGTCACAATGAGAAGGATATAAATGATTAGAGTCAAGTCTTAATACTATTCCAGTGGTATCATAACAGAGTAATCCCTTCGCCCGTATCTCTTCAGTGGAATTTGCGTAGAGATGGTGACTATTAATACATATGTTGAAGACTGTAGTTCACTGTGGGACATAACCTGTGTTTTTCAACAAATGGCAAAAAGTCTGTTGGGTTATCCAGGAAGTATGTCCCTTCTTCCTGAGGCATCACAGAAACAGATGAAGTTTTCACACCTCTATTCACTCAAAGCAGTCTGCTGCACACAATAGTAGGCTTGAACAGCAGAACTACCCATAAATAACTCGATTCCTTGATATTCAGGTTCTGAACAGGTCGTGCAGGATAACCATGAAGCAACGACTCGTTCTCATGATTCCCCAGCTACTCCCCTAATTTAAGTACTTAACACTCAAATCCTCTCCTGGAGTCTCTTCTCTCCAAAAGAACTCGAGTTTCCCCCATTTCTTTCCATTCTATCGTCAAGTCAAAATAATTTTGGTTTGCTCCGTGGCAGTCGATTCTTTCCTTCATCACTTTCCCTGTACACCCTCCCCCTTTTCTCACTGCTTGCCAGCCGAAGAACTCACAACTTCTTGACACATTCGGCTTCCGGAGAGCAGGTTGAGATATAATTTCAAAGCCTTCAGCGGACCGTTTATCGTCAATAACCACGTACAGGGGCCGCCAGCAGAGCGTTTCTTGACCTGAGTTTGCTTCCTCCGCCAGGATCTCCTGTGAGATCAAGTCCTCCTATTCACCCCCCGCGACGACTTTCATCATCTGATCTTCCAAGTGAGCTACCAAGTCTTCTCATCGGATTCTATTGGATTCGAAATTTATTTACCAGAGCCCTCTCAGAATCTACCCTCCTTCCCTTTCCACCTTTTGCCCTCCCCCGACCTTCCTTTACATTTTCCCATCTTTTCCAGAGCTTCACTTTTCCAGCTCGGTACTCAACTTCATCGCGCTGGCGCGTATACACCTGCTTAATATTTTGAGGTACACTCCCTCCTCGCCCCGACTCCTTCAAAACAACTTCGTACACCACCCCCTTCCCTAGAGGTCTACTATAATCGGAAACCTACGAAAGGAGGCACTGTCGCGTGATTCCGGGACCCGGCTCTTTCATCACTCACCTCATCAAAATGATACTCCTTCTGCCTGAGTTTTCGCTGATACACATGTGATTTTTAGAACCAAGTGCAAGGCCAGCACCTCCTCAAGCCCCTGCATCAGCCTCAAATCACCTTACACTCAGCTATCATGGTCAACACAGCCGTGGCCATGCGGCCCAATCGTGTCAAATTCGGCAAAATCTCAGCCAAACCTGAGACCTCCACCAACGGCTCCGATATTGGCGGTGGAGTATCTTTACTGAACTCGTCTCCAATTATCACGCTCAGCTCCACCCACAAGGACGACAACGAGTCGGCCCATCGAGTCGTGTCCAAGGAAGCCGACACCAAAGGTGCTCCCATCACTTTAAAGGATGACGAGCAGGCCGATAACATCGAGCCGTCCACAAGGCTCAACCCAGCTTCTACCCCTTTCATGCCAGCTCCTGCTACTACAGACGGTCAGAGCAATGATGTTGCTCAACCAGCTCCACAGGTGATGCCCCAGCCGTCTCAGGCTCACCAGCAGCCGTTCGTTCTGCCTGCTTCTGTTGTGAACATGCTTCCAGCCGATGATCAGAACGACGGAGGACAGGCTTACCAGACAGCAGCTTACCCCAATGGTAATGTCAATGGCATTCCCAATGGTTTGAACCACAATGGAATGACTCCCAACTACGCCCAAGTCCAACCTTCACAGCAGATGGTCAATGGTCAAGGCTATTCCTTGAACTGTGTTTCACCCATCCATGGCCATTATGCCGTCCAGCCAATGCAGCAGCCGCAGATGAACATTCAACAGTTCTCTGGTGCCCAGGGAAACCAACAACAGGATCTCTACACCCAGATTCAAGCGCAGAAGCATGCTCTCCAACAGATGAACGGCGGCGCCGTCTATCAGCAAGCGGCAGTCAGTTTAGTCCCGCAAATGAATTCGTTCCCGCAAGCGCCTGTCCAGAATGGCTTCATCACTCACTACAATGGCAACCACAACAACGGCAATGCCCAGTATGCTGGCATGGGTGCTCCTATGGGTCCTTTGAACCCATCTGCATCACAAAACAATATCGTGAGCCCTCCAACCTCCGAGGCTACTATAGCGTCTCAGGAGACCTTCGCCACAGAGCCACGCAACTTCGCGCCTCGAAGTGCCGAGCCTGTCACAAATGGTCCGCCGCCGCAGTTTTCACTCCCTGTGACTCCTATGCCGGCTCAGTATCAAGCTCAGGCCCAGACTCAGCAGATGATGCCGTATCAGGTACAGCCTCAGAATGTTTCTGCGGATCCGTTCACGGTTGCGCCTATTCCGGCTGGTATTCAGCCTCTGCAAACCATCCATTCTCAGCCCAGCAATTCTCTCGCTGTCTACTCCAACCCAGTTCCCGACCATATCAAGTCATTGCGATCTGCGCAACTGAACAATATCACATCTGGTCCGACTGGTCGTCCTTCCCTTGAGGTCGCACTCGACCCGAAGAACTTCCCCTTCGTTGACAGCCCGCGCTTAGCTGCTGCCGTTAACCACGGGGTGGTAAAGCTGAAGAATGTAAGTCATATCCCTCTCTCCCAGAGGCTCGAACTGATGCATTTTACCCGCCATCAGATCCCATTCGCTACCAAGCGCGCGGAGATTCTCGCCTTCCTTGGACGCAACTCCAAAGTGTTGAACGACAACCAGGAGCCCGTTCACATCATAATGGAACGTGTTACTAGCAAGACCAACGATGCGTACGTTGAGTTCATGAGCATGCAAGCCGCCATCACCGCTGTTGAGAAGCACCAAAAGATCGTCTCCGGCGGCCGCTTGAGTCGTCTTGGTGATCGTCCGATCGACGTCGAGCTCTCGAGCCAGGCTGCCTTGATGGAGGATCTCTTCCCTCTCGCTCGTGGAATCAAGTGGCACGGTTCGAGTCCTGAGATTTTACCTGACCACCCCACCGAACCTTGGCAACGATTCAAGGGATTCATCTCTGATGAGGAGATGACCATGCTTGTCAAGCATGTGGAGGTCCCGCAGCGAGTAAGTCAAGCAATTTTCGTCTCTGAGAAATAACTAACAGCCGATAGTCTCCGTTCTCCCGTGATTGTCCCCAGCGTCCATTCGAGTGTATGATCAGCACGATCAAGAAGCTCCCTTGGTTCATGACCGCCTTCATCACCGTGCGCCAGCGATACAGTGTCTTCAAGGCGGCTCAGGACCTTATCCGTCTGCTTCTTCAAGCAATCAAGGATAAGAGGCATGAGGAGCACTTCAATCAGCAGCTCCTCAGACGTCTCTACACCGCAGCGATGCTCTGCCCCGGATTCAGTGTTGTCCAGAAGGATGACATCGCTTTAATGCTGAACCTGTTCGATCAGCAGCAGCGCGAGTTCAACCAGCCTCGCTTTGCGAATAACTGGACTCACATCTACACTATGGCTCCGAAGCCTGGCATCCCGCTTGATGTCCTTGAGGTTAGTGATGCGTTCCTCGAAGTAAATATGCGCTGACTTGATGTTTTTAGTGGTATATTGCGGTTATACGCGAGGAGACCGTCCGATCGGTCAACAACTACCCCTTGAATATCCGCTCTCAGGTCCAGCAGCTGGGCAGCAATACCAACGACTACTGGGGTTACTTCTGGCATGAACTTAATCTGCCCACTGGACGCGACTTTGACTTGATGACCTTGGCGAACTTGAGCACCCTCGAGTTCCAGGCAATTGACCGCATCCTCCGCCGTGCTTTCAGCCAGTAATGGCAGTTGCTCTCATCGCTTCGCTTGTCACGCATTGACGAACAGGCGCACCGAAGACAATGTGTGCGCTGTGGTCTTCGGAGACGGGATCTAAGGCTGCGGCATCTCTTCTGCTTTTCCTAACAATCTCTCGCCATCCCATGCGGCAGCCATCACTTGGTTGGCCTGCTTGAGGGATCTGGCCGAGAATCTGTGCTCATCGTTTTCTTGTCGACAAAACACTTTTGGAGTTTGTTTTTCTTTTCGTCTGCTTGCTACGACATGGTATGGAGCAATGGACCATTCACAGAAAGGAGTCTCACTGGAGGGCGAGAGGTAGATCGATGGACACTGGCCCATATAGATTTGGTCTCTCTAGGATAGACTTTCTGAGAGAGGATGGCTCACGACACCCTGGTACTGATGCTGCAGGAAACGGCGTTATCGTTTGGTTTTATTCTCTGGTCAGACCGCATCGCGGTTTTACTCTGAGCTAGGGACTTGGTACCCCGGCTTGGAGGCATGATTGATAGATCAATAAGAAATCCTTGCTTTGCAATCTATTGTCCGCTCCTTCAAGATGATATATCGTAAGAACCGCTCAATAGTATTTGAGTTCGTCAAGTTGTTTTCCGGATCAAGTAAGTAGCATTTCGCCTGAATTTTCAGCAGTCGAAGCACTCTGTCTTGTGGAAAGGTGATTGATGTGTAAGTCAAGAAATCAAATTCAGGAGGTTTAATTGGGTCCACTGTTGGCGTCGGTCGGTAACTAAGAATCCCGGAACCCACCTAGAAAAAGTTGCTGCTATCTTATCGTCACCATCGAATTTGCCATCCAGCTCAAGGGTTCTCGAGTCCGTCAATTCTCCTTGTAGCGGCATCCAACCTCAACTCCTCGACCTGCACCATCTTCTGCAGTTCCAGACGGGACTCATGTAGCTTCACACAAGGCATCTAGATTTCGACTTCTACCAGAAAGCCTTTTGGCTGAGATGGCGCAAAGCGCCTCGCCATCGCAATACATGATGGCCTCCAAAAAATCATCCGAGCCCAGCGAGCATCCGGCCTCGAAGCTGTCGCCGCTCTACCAGTCGCGAGAAACAGGCGAAATAGTACCAGAGGCGCGTCCGCAGGATCTATCGAAAGCTGCAGCGGCTTCGCCCTTCGCGAAGTCATGGGCTCACATGGTAGCTGGAGCGTACGTACCGGACAGGCCGGATCATGCTTCTTTCAGCGGATGGAGGTGATGCTAACATACTGGTTTTCTAGAGTTGCTGGCATGACGGCCGCGACGCTGACTGCACCTCTCGATGTTCTCAAGACTCGTCTTCAATCCGACTTCTACCAGGCGCAACTCCGAGCGGCTCGAGCCGCCCATGCCAACGTCGCCATGAACCCTCTCCGAGCTGGTGTATATCATCTTACGGAGACGCTACAGATTCTAGCTTCGGTTCAGAAGATTGAGGGCACACGAGCTCTCTTCAAAGGCTTGGGACCCAACCTTGTTGGAGTCGTGCCTGCGCGCTCAATCAACTTCTACACATATGGCAATGGCAAACGGCTGATTGCGCATTACCTGAACAATGGCGAGGAGGCCGCATGGGTGCATCTGTCGGCTGGCGTTGCTGCGGGCGTAGTGACATCGACAGTGACCAACCCCATCTGGCTGGTCAAGACCAGACTACAGCTGGACAAGAACGTGGCGGCACAAAGCGGCGGCGCTGCGGTGCGGCAGTACAAGAACAGTTTGGACTGCGTGCGCCAGGTTATGCGTGATGAAGGCATACGAGGCCTGTATAAGGGCATGAGTGCGAGCTATCTGGGTGTGGCAGAGTCGACATTGCAGTGGATGCTTTACGAGCAGATGAAGAAGTCTCTAAGGTTGCGAGAAGAACGAATAATCCTCAGCGGGAGAGAGAAGACCTGGTGGGATCATACTGTGGACTGGACAGGGAAGTTCGGGGCAGCTGGCAGCGCGAAGCTCGTTGCTGCAGTCCTGGCCTACCCACATGAGGTTTGTGATGTCCGACTCGCAGAATCTCAAGCAATGCTAACATAGTCTTAGGTCGCTCGTACCCGTTTGCGGCAGGCACCCCTTGCTGATGGGCGTCTGAAATACACCGGCTTGATCCAATGCTTCAAGCTGGTCTGGAAAGAAGAGGGCATGCTTGGCCTTTATGGAGGACTGACACCCCATTTGCTGCGAACCGTGCCCAGTGCAGCCATCATGTTTGGCATGTACGAGGGAATTTTACGACTCTTCGATGCGCCAGCTTAAGGATTTCTTCTAAACGACTCTTCACAACTTTGTATAATCTCTGTATCTATTACGGCGTTGCGCCGGATCCGAAACCCGACTCCTTCATCCCGTTGTTTAACAGCATATATCGGAACACATCTGTATCATAGAACGGACATAGACTTGGTCTGACGGCGTCTGCTTCCATGGCGTTGGGGCCGAGAAAAAAAGGCAGGAAGATGTTTATAATTGCATGCAAGCGCTTTCGGTGGAGGGAATTCTGTACATATTCAGGGGTCGATAACCAGGGGGAGGCGCTATACCCATCTCCAGATGCTTACGAAATATATAATAATCAAATCACTGTTCATACAGGTCACAACATCTATTGCCGATTTTTAGAGAAAGTGTTTTGTTTAACTGAGTAACGAATTCCTCCTGAATACGTTTCGGATGTAACGTACACTCATTGCTCGCGTAGTCATAAATGAAAGGTTTGGACCACGCAATGTCTTTCGAGAAAATATATGAGACCAACGCCACTAATCAGAGTCCTTCCCGGAAGAATGATATGAGTTTAAAAAGAAGAGAGACATTTTGAGGCTGTTGCCGGGGGTTGAGAAAAAGATGGGCATCCCATACTGCTTCCACAACTTTCCACTTTACCGTTTGCCATCATCCAGCCATTCAATAGTCGGAAGGCTACACCCTGTCATATCTCATCTGCCTCTTCATCATCCGCCAGCTTGTTCAACCCTTGCGTCTCGGCCCAGCCCTTGGGCGGTCGTTTGCGCAGCTTCCGTGGAGTGCGTTGGCTTGAGGATGAGGAGGACACTGCCAAACGAGCGAACCGGAAGAGTCACCAAGCATTGCGGTCCCAATTCGGATCTACATTGGCCATAAGGTCAGCTCAGGAGGCCCCCATCACCGACTTCTATACCGTTCAGCTTACCTTGCACAAAAGCAGCGAGCACCTTGCTGCCCGTCTGCAGCAGCGGGTGGCCGACGACGATCTTCAGGAACTTCTCGAGCCCGGCCCTGCGGCCCTCGATGACATCGTCACTGAAGCGGTTCGTGAACACCTTTCCGGGCAGGGGCGGGATGGTGACGCGCGCGCTCTCGCGCTCCAGGATGTCGCGGAAGTACTCGAAGTCCGAGTAGCGACGGCGCACGCTGCTCTGCCGCAGCTTGAAGGCGGGGATGTTGGTCCGGCACACGATCTCGTAGTCCGTATACATGTGCCGGCCGATGCCGTGCGTGCGCGGGTTGCGGACCTGTCAGGACGGAAGTAAGCTCGTCAGTTCACTTGCACAGCATCTTCCGCCATGTATGCCCACTACGTGCAGCCTCGTGGCTCCAGGGCAGTTCGGGGACGCACCTCGATCTCTAGGAAGTTCTCCGGCGGGCCATAGATCTCGTCAAAGGACTGCTGACGCACATCCGGCATGGTCTGCATGATGGGTCGATGTATGCGGGCCGCCGCCGAGCTGATGGAGCTGGGAGAGGACGGCGACTTCGGGGGCGAGACCGGCTGCTTGATGGTGCTCGCTGCGGGCTCGGCGCTGCTGCTGGGGTCAGCGGCGCGAGCGGTGTCTTGCCCGTCGGACCCCGTTTTGGCGGTATTCGGCTGCGAACGGTGCTCGAGAGCCTCGATGCGATCAAAGTAAGCGCAGGTTGTGGAAGTTTCGGATTGACTGGCGGGAGACGCTGCCTTGCGGGCACGAGGACGTGAAGGTGGTGAGCGTTGTGCGTAGAGGGAAGTTGACGATCTAAGAAGGTGGGGTCAGATGTTCTTTGGTGGGATGTCGAAGCTTAGTGGAGGAATCTCCAAGGCTTGCTTGCTTGCTTGACCGGTTGCTTAACCACGCAGTTCATTGCGCCAGGCCTCCACATGTAAGGCGGAGCAATTTGTCCACCGGGAAGCTATCACTTCCACGAGCTTGTCATTGCAACTTACCTCTCTGACAACATCACAAGGAATTTAGAGATTGGTCGCAACAAATTGTTCTGAATTTGGCATGATCTGCCGTTATCTGGTTGTATGGGTATATCATCCCAGACACCCAGGCTTGATAATTTCTATGTTACATTGCCTGAACTCCAGCCCAGTAGTTGCTTGCCAAAACACTCCTCTACCTGAATCTCTCCTTGCAGCATCCTTCCTGGTCTTTAGAAACAGGACCTATAATCTGCAATGCTTGTTGGTTTGAATTTCCAGTATAAGCAGATAGTCGACGGACATCTCCTCACCTAGCTTGATCCCAAGTCTGTACCTTTGTAGTAGAGATATCACAAGTGCCTCGCTTCATTTGCACGGCGCCAAGATCGCAGTGATCCGCACTGACTGAAGTCGAAGCTGGCTAAAACTTTCTAACCCCCGATTGATAGGCAAAGCCAACTGTCATAGCTCCTCATTTCTTCTCTGCCGCAAACTTTTGGTGAATAGCCCTGATTTGTTCATCAACGTTGACGGTTTGCAGATGCTTAATGTGTGCTTGACTGTTTCCCTCTGGGTTGCCATCGAAGCTGTTCAGGGCCACCTTCTTTCTTCGAGCAGCCTCCTCGTCGGAGAGGGGCAAGCCTGTCACTCCGTCGAAGACATCACTACGCTGGCTTGCCAACCTTTTGAGGTTGTTGGCAACATCTGCTGTAGACAGGTTTGTTGTAGCATAGCGCGACTCTGCCTTAGCTTTTTGCTCCTTCCAGCGCGGATCAAGAAGTTCAACTGTGATGAGACATTAGTACTTGGTGATAGATCTTCATAGCAAGCAGCTTACTTCTCATGTGCTCCTCTAGCTCGTTAAGAGGAATCTGCTGTTTACAGTTAGGGCAGAGTGCCATCTGCACCCCACGAGTACTAGCAACCCGTGCTGCAGCCCGCGGGACGTAGTTCTCTCTAATCTTCATTGGAGCAACGCCTCCCTTTGCCTCTGCTCGGGCTTGTTGTATCTGCGCACGTGCCTGCTCTCGCTCCTGGATCCTTGCATTCTCTTCCTCTTCTTGTGTCGATCTTGCTCGGACAGGTGGCGGCGCAGCTCCATTATACTGAGGAGGCATAACAGGCTGGTAGGGTTGTACTGCTGGCGCAGATTGCTGTGTTGGAGATGGATGTACAGGTAGCGTGTGGGCGGGCTGTGGCGGGTAGGCATTGAAGCTATTGTCATCGAAGGGGAAGGCTTCCTCGAGACGGAGATTTGAGCTGATCGAGACCTGCTTCTTTTCTTCCAGTGAGGCATACTGAAGATCGTTAAGGCTGGTCGGCGGAGGGAGATTTGCCTGGTCGTCGGATTCGGAAAAGACGATGGTCTCGACGACAACGAAGTCGTTCCAGTCAATGCTTGCAAACTCGATCTTCTTCTGCTCTTCCTCCTCTTCTTTCTTCCTCCTCTCTGCCTCCTGGTGCTTCGCCCATTCTGCTCGTTGTCTCGCGCGCAACAGAACGTTATACTTGTCATCGACATTTCGCTGTAGCTCTTCCACACGCTCCTGCTGTGCCTTTGACCCTTCTCCGCCAAGACCACTCTCTCGAAGTAGTATCGAATACTGATCTATCATGTGCTGGAAGTAGTTGTGGAAGGTGTGATTCGGGATGAGGAATTGGAACTGCGGGCTGCCGGCTTCTCGTTGGGAGAGCGAAGTCATGAACTGTCTGCCATTTCTCGCGACGAACAACGCTGTGAGCCGTAGGATCTCGAGATCCTTCTGATTGATACGCGGCATTCGCGCAGAGAATCGGAAATCTGGGGGCTTCGGCGGGCCCTTGGGCACCTCCTTCTCCGGCACAACTATGTCGCCAACGCGGCCGGCAGCGATGGCCGTCACGCGACCAGCCTCATACTCCTGTTTTCTCCACTCGTAGTACGCATTGTAGGGGTCGCCTTGGCTCATCAAGAAGCTAAACTTGGGGTTGGCTCCATGGCTCTCGCGGATGCGTTCCTCGAAACTTACGCCACGCCTTGCGACAAACCCAGCCGTCTTCTCAATCGCCTCTCGAATCTCCCCGGGCGGCGGGATGACCATGCCCTGGGGCGGCCTGATCTTGTCAAGCTCGGCAGACGCAGCTGCTACCGCATCCCCGTTCACTGCCATGATGGATTATTCGCGATGGGTCCCGCGACTCGGTTGTCGAGGATGCTGTGGACAGGGTCTTCGTGGTTGCGATCGGCGTGTAGATGCTAAGTCGCTACTGGCCGCTATTTTTTGTTAGTGACGGATCAGGGATTTTCCGTCTCTCGCTCTAGGACTGCAAGTCTTGGGCAACGCTAACCTACGAATTTCAGCAGCTTAGAACACCCCCACCAAGTACATCTTAGGCAGGGCAGATATCCTCCTTAAAGTTCCCTCTCCGTGCACAATACAGGAGTTTGGCCACAACATTGTCCTCCGGACAGGATGATTATGTTTTTTTTCCAGCATTTTCAGAATGCATCGTATCACAGGGTATCTAGAAGGCTCTCACCGTTCTCACCGTGCCTTAGATATAAACAACATTGAATCACGATAGGGAACGATCACAACCAAGCCCCATAACAGACAGCTTAGCAATTGAAAGAGCAGCAGATGAAGTTAGACAAAAAATCATAATATTACAAGTCAGTGCTATTCGAGCTAGCACATAGATCCCGCTACATGTCGTCAGATCCCACCTCCCGCCGACTCCTCACCATCTCCCCACAGAAACTCGACCTCGGCAAAGTCGGGACCAAAGAGCTCGGGGTCCTCTTGAACTGTCGCGCGGATGCTCTCGAGAGTTGGTTCGATCGGCGCCACAAGATGTATCCCGTCCACAAGAGACACCCCTAGATTGTGACCATCGTGGTTGTCCTTTCCAGCGAAGTAGACACCCATGACCTGACCCTGGTAGTCGAAGACGAGGCTGCCCGAGTCACCTCTGTCGCCAAAGCCTGCATGGCGACCAGAGTTTTCTTGTGACTCCTCTCTGGGACGAACAATGAGAACGACCTTGCCTACGCAGGTGATGGTCTTATTGTTGTCTGCCTTAGAACTGACAGCCATGCTGGGATGGATCTGGTTCACCTCCCCGAAGGTCCTGCCTGTAGTCCTCCCGACCTTGAAAACAGCTTTTCTGTTGACCAGACTAGTGTTGGCCGCTAGGATCTCCTCTAGCTCATGTAACGGCTGGACGCCTGTCTTGCTTCCAAGTGCCCGGGAGTGTCTTGCGTCCCTGCTGAATGAGAAGATCGTCTCAGAATCCAGACTCTACAACCTCGTATCAGCAAACGAACGACGATTCAAGCGAGCAAGGGAGTATCTGGTTAGCTGGCAAAAGACTCACGCTCGATAGGTGGGCAAAAGACGGGAATCGACATGGATCCAATTCCACGAGACCCCAGTCTAGCAAAAAGCCCGACGCTCTTTGGACCACGCCCAATCCAGAGCTACAGTAGACCATGCCAAGATGGGGTTCAAAAGCCTGTGCGTGGGCACAGCGTGTCTTGTCCGAGGCAAGCCCCGACTCAATCGTATCGAGGAGTTTCTTGTCTTGCGGGCTGAGGCGTTCGGCCGCTTGCTTGATCTTCAAGAGTTTGTATCTGTGGGAATCCCCCACCTCTTCCCGTGATTGCTGTAATTCTGTCTTCTAAACATCAATGTCGACGCGGGAGGGGCATTGAACCAAGGTCCTGGGGAACTCGCTGTCGAAGACTGGTTTCAGGGGTGTCTGGCTTTCTTTTGCAAGCGTCAGAACGATGTAACAAGACAGACGGTGTAGTGCACTGCGAGCGCTGTGTCTGTCACTTACTGCTGAGGACATGATGGCAGGTCAGAGCCAGGTACTTGGTCTTCTCCGCGCCGGCAGCTGATTTGGCACGCACTCTCAGGTAACCGCCGAGAGTGCCTGAGTCTCCGGAGCCTACAGTGCCAAGGCTGACACCGATTGGGGGGCTGTCGCAGAAAGCGTCCTCGAAGGAGTAGCCGTATCTGGCAAGAGTCCGCTTGTTCGTAGCATAGGCAGGGGAGATATCAAGATTAAGGATCTCGATCGCAATATCGCGAAGCTGTTCGAAACTGTGTGAATTTGTATGCCTATTGTGAGCCAAGGGTCCCTAGACGACACACAAGGAAGGGAGGAAGGCAGGGAGATGACAGAGTAACAACTCACCGGTACACACAGTTGGCAACCTCAACGGCAACCTCAACAGCGCGATCGATAGACATAGTAGCGGGCGGCACGGCAACCACAAGGGTCGGGGGAAAGTTGCAGAGGCCGTCACCTGCGAAGCCCAGGCGTAGAACGGCGAGAAGAGACCAGTTCACTTTGGAGATGGAGAGGAGGTCGATGATGTCGTTGCGCATGCTCTTGTTGTCCTTCTTCTCCCTCGCCGGCCCCTTCTGATCATCACTAGACACAGAAGTGAGACTAGGTCTAGAAGAACTAGAAGCGGAACTAGAAGTGTAAGTGGTTTGTTCGGTTTCGCGGATGAGGTCAAAGAAGTTGACAATGGGATGCTCCCCGATAGGAGCAGCAGTTCGCCAGCCTTCAAACGGCAGCCGCGGATCACCATGCTAAGGCGACGCCGCGAGGCTGACACGGGCAAGGAAATGGCCGCCTTGCTGGCCACGAGCGACAAAACGCTCCGTTTCCGGCTTCGATTCCGGATTTGGCATTGGATTCAGACTCGGACTTAGTTTTGCAAGACTGCCTGTGCCTATGCCTGTGTCTGTGGCTGATTCATCCAAGTCCATGGCGATCATGTGACGTGCTTGAGATAGCTTAGCTTTGAGGATGACAACAATGATGACAATGACGATGGTATCAATGGTGTCGATGGCCTCGTATTGATCGCCACTAGGCTCTTGATATTTCTATTGGCGTTCTTGTCTTTGTCGTCGTTGTCGAGAACAAGGTGACGAGGACGAGGACAGGCGATTGCAGTTGCCAAAGAGTAAATTGTAGACACCCTGAGGTGCTGCCAATGTCCAGTTAGCGTTAGCGTGTTTTAGCGCATCTTAGCGCCTATCGCTTGTCTGGGGTGCCGCAAATGAAGGAAAGGACATCCAGGTTGTGGCGTTTCGCTCTTGTGGCGCATGAGGCTGAGACAGCAAGTTCACATCTTTGCTAACGCCCACCTTGAGAAAGGAAGTGGGGCCGAGTAATCCACCATTTGGCTGCCACCTGGCCGCCATCTGGTCGTCGCACCTAATGTCCAGCTGCGACTCGTCCGACACGGCAACGACGCCATCACAACTAGTTCAAGGTTTGGTAATTAGTATTTTTGTAGTAGAAATTGAAATGTTAATAACTCTTTGGGTATGTACTAAAAAATTAAAAGACTAACTTATTAAATAGTCTAAGATCTCTGATTTATAGTTACAATTATATTCTCAATATAGTATATAGTCATGGTCGCGGTCGTGGTCGCGGTCGTGGTCGTGGTCGTGGTCGTAGTTATAGTTACTGACATTAGCTATCTAAGGTACGGTAACTCTATCAACTTGAGCAATTACATATTACTCTCTCCCCTTGCTTCATATGTCTTCAGATTGTTCGACATCAGAAGGTCATGTCCTTTGGCCTGCCCTCGAGATCATTCAAGCTCCATTTTCAGCTGTCGTGTTCGCACTGCGTGTGACAAGGACTCCCAGCCACAATGCGGTGGTCTTCAAGAATCCATTGCCTCACATCTGTCCACTATATCATAACCACGCTCGACGGCCCATGACATATCGTCAGAGCACAAGTCTTCTGTTTTCGATTCATGCTTTAGAGGGGATGGAGTTGCTCGCAGATCGAGCTGCAGCGGGCCTGGCGTAGCCCGCTTAGATTTGGGTCGCCGCTGCTTGGGTGTTTGCAGCTCGCTGTCGAGCATTCGGACAGAGTGAGCCATTTGACCATCTTTTCGCTCATACATCCGGTCGAGCCTGTGCTGACGGTGCTCGATCGTGTAGTTCAAGCGCTCAAGGCTGCGGCCCATGTAGAATTCCTTCATCTGAATCTGTTTGGCACATTTACGTCGTTGGTGCTGAATCTCGTCCGATTGCTCATTGGGTATCTGGTCAAGCTCGGCTCTCTTTTCCTGGACTTCGCGATGGAGTCTTTGCAGGTGACGAATCTCGTCCATGTCGTTGTAGCACCGACGTTATCAAGGAGTGACACGACGAGAAAACGTGGGAGTTGATTGTGAACTGAATGTAGAAGAGGATGTAAGTGTCTGCTGCGTAGGGAGGCCGAGAATGTGTGGTAGACGATGGAGAAATATACAGCAAAGTTAGACAGGCAAAGACATAAATATTACGACGAGTAAGAGACCCCAGAAGAAGCTTTGAGCCTGCATTTTTGAAGAAAGGCAAAGACTGCCGAGACCTCTGGTTGTGGAAATCTGGCCCATCAGTCGTGGTCAATCGCAACCATGGAATCGAGAAACTATCTTCTAGAGGTCGAAAAGAATGAGCCTCCGAGCCCTTAGACCCGTGTATACATAGTACAGTATGTCTCTCTGAAGACCTAGACTAATTGAAGCACATTTGGGATCCCAGTCTGCTTGGCTTTCCAGGTTTCCTACCTGCCTATGCTATCACGTCAAATGCCTAGATTAGGTCCATGGAAGCAAAGTAACACATGGAGGAGAAATTGGTCCGTAGCAGCAGTAACATGTCAAACGCGGGAAACTTACGAGCTAAACCAGGTACCCAAAGCTCCGGTGCTAGCGGCCCGGCATGGGAGAGGATCGCCTGAGGGGAGGGGGGGGGGTTCCACCCCTGCAGGCCATCCCTTTCTAGTTTCCAGGCTCTCCCAGCGCGCCCAAGTTGGGGTAGCGCGGCCACTGCAGGGCAGATACGACGCGCGCCATGGACGAGGTGGGACAGCTGGGTACAGTAGTTAGCCCGCTTACTGCGTACCTTAGGTACGGCGGGCTGCCAACTAGGGCCCCAGCTAGCCAATGACACTCGTCAGCTCCCCGTCCCTTTTCCAGAAAGGCCACTTAAGCTACAAATTTATTGTGTGATGCCGTCCAGCTTCAGCCCCCTTTCTCCAACCCTCTCCTCCCCCCAGGAAACCTCATCCATACTGCAAAGGGCGACCGAAAGAAGACAGATCCTCGAGGCTGTGATAGAGGCCTCATCTGTGCTTCTTCTCTTCTAACTTCTCTTATTCCTCTTCTCAATCCCTTTGGCTTGGTTGGAGCACCTCCACCCACCCCATGACGACCTTGTAATTGATCGCCTTCCTTTCTTGACTCTCTTTAATCCCGGTTTCCACTTCCCTTTTGTCCTCCGGTCCGGTTAAAGTCGCGGTCTCGAGTCGCGTCCATCTGCGTGGGGAAGTAGGAAGTGATCCAGAAAGAAGGGCCCGATATCCACACTTCACCTCGGAAGACCGATTGCTGTAGATCATCCTCTCCCATCATGGCTCGAGCCAAATCGCCCGCCGCCCGGGCATCTCCCACCGCGCCGCCTCCCCCTCCGCCGACATCCAATACCGTCTCACGAACCAAGCCGAAGCGTCCTGACGACTATACATCAGAGGGCGTCGAAGATAACGATGTCTTCCTCCTACCAATCTCAGACTACCAATGGATGCTGGGCTTGACAGTCCTCGGTGCCATCGTACGGCTCTTCCGTATCTACCAGCCAACCAGCGTTGTCTTCGACGAAGTCCAGTATGCACCTCGCACAAGCTCCGAATCCTTACAAGTACAATAATTGACTCTTCTTCTCGCAGTTTTGGTGGATTCGCTTCCAAGTACATCAAGGGCAAGTTCTTCATGGATGTCCACCCGCCCCTGGCCAAACTCCTCATCACCTTGTTCGGCTGGCTAGCTGGCTTCGATGGTGACTTCGACTTCAAAGAGATTGGCAAGGATTATCTTGAACCTAAGGTTCCCTACGTTGCCATGAGACTGTTCCCTGCCATCTGCGGTGTCCTACTGGTGCCCACCATGTTCCTCACGCTCAAGGCTGCGGGATGCCGAACATTTACAGCTGCCATGGGTGCTGGTCTGATCATCTTCGAGAACGGTCTTCTGACTCAGGCACGCTTGATTCTCCTCGACTCTCCTCTGATGATTGCCACTGCCTTCACTGCCCTGGCCTTCACGTCTTTCACAAACCAACATGAATTGGGACCTACCAAGGCCTTCCAGCCAAGCTGGTGGTTCTGGCTTGTCATGACTGGTCTTGGCTTGGGTGCCACCTGCAGCATCAAGTGGGTTGGTCTCTTCACCATCGCCTGGGTTGGAAGCTTCACCCTCATTCAGCTCTGGGTTCTCCTCGGTGACACCAAGACTGTGACTCTGGTAAACTCCCTACAAACATTCAGTTTCAATTGCAACCACTAACTTGGCGCAGCGCATATTCGCTAAGCACTTTATGGCTCGAGTATTCAGCTTGATCGTCATCCCCGTAACCTTCTACATGGCCATGTTTGCTATCCACTTCCTCTGCCTGGTCAACCCCGGTGACGGCGATGGTTTCATGAGCTCCGAGTTCCAATCTACTCTAAACTCGAAGGGTATGCAAGACGTTGCCGTTGACGTTCTGATGGGCAGCCGAGTTACTATCAGACATGTGAACACTCAGGGTGGCTATCTTCACTCGCACCCCCTGATGTACCCCACTGGTAGCAAACAGCAACAGATCACTCTGTACCCCCACAAGGATGAGAACAACATCTGGCTCTTGGAGAACCAGACTCAACCCCTGGATATTCATGGCGAGCCCATTAATGGCACCTCTGCATGGAACAACCTTCCTGAAATTCCGTACATCAAGGATGGCGATGTCATTCGGCTGTACCACTTGCCAACTCATCGCCGTCTTCACTCCCACGATGTCCGACCCCCTGTCACCGAGGCTGACTGGCAGAACGAAGTATCTGCCTATGGTTATGAAGGCTTCGATGGCGATGCCAATGACTTCTTCCGCGTCGAGATTGTTAAGAAGAGATCCAAGAAGGGTGTAGCTCAGGAGCGAGTCCGTACCATTGAGACTAAGTTCAAACTTGTTCACATCATGACTGGCTGCGTTCTCTTCTCCCACAAGGTCAAGCTTCCGGATTGGGCTTCTGAGCAGCAAGAAGTCACTTGCGCCCGAGGAGGCACTCTCCCCAACAGTTTGTGGTATGTGGAGTGGAATGAGCATGACGCCCTCGGTCCGGATGCAGAGAAGGTCAACTATGACCGCCCTGGTTTCTTCCGCAAGTTCTGGGAGCTGCAGGAGGTGATGTGGAAGACAAACGCCGGACTCGTCGAGTCGCACGCCTGGGATTCTCGACCGCCATCTTGGCCCGTCCTGCGACGAGGCATCAACTTCTGGGGCAAGGACCATCGTCAGATCTACCTTATTGGTAACCCAATTGTCTGGTGGAGTTCCACCTTGGCTGTGGTCATCTATGTGCTCTTCAAGGGCGTTGCCGTCCTCCGATGGCAACGCAGCTGCAACGACTATGCCAACGCTGTCTTCAAGCGATTTGATTACGAGATTGGCACATCGGTTGTGGGGTGGGCATTCCACTACTTCCCGTTCTACCTGATGCAACGCCAGCTTTTCTTGCATCATTACTTCCCAGCTCTGTACTTCGCCATTATCGCTTTCTGCCAAGTGTTCGACTTCGCCACCGCGAGATTCTCGAGTCTTGTTCGCGACCCGGTCGTGAACAAGGCATTGGCAGTGAGCTTCCTGGCTCTATCAGCCGTCGTGTTCGCGCTCTTCTCCCCGCTGGCATATGGCAACCCGTGGACTAAGGCTGAGTGCAACCGCGTGAAGCTGTTCAATACTTGGGATTTTGACTGCAACACTTTCTATGACAACGTAAGTAGCATCCCCTCAGCAGTGATACCTGAAAGAAAATTGCCCGAGAGAGGCTAGTTCGGGCGGGGTTGGCACAGAAGGAAGCAATACGAGTAGTGTATATAGCAAGTGCTATTTTGAGGCCTATGCTACTTGGAATCGTGCGGCACTACCTTGGATTCTGAGCGCTGGCTTTGGCGTCATACACGTAGATCAGACAGGCACACAATATCTCCTTTCCTCCAACGCACACTAATGCGTCATCTTTTACATTAGTACGACCAATACTCTTCCGTTGCGGTCAAGTCTTCTCCCCAGCCCACAGCATCCACAGCACCACCAGTCAACATTCCCGTCCAGGGCGGACAGCAGGGACAGATTCCGATCGCACAGAAGGCCAAGGAGGCCCCGGGCGAGCCGGCGGCGGGGATTTCCGGCGCGCCCCCGCCGCCCGCCGGCCAGCGCATCCTCTCGCGCGAGGAGCGCATCGAGTACCGGGACCAGGACGGCAACGTGCTCAACGAGGAGCAGGTGAAGGCGCTCGAGGGCAAGGTCGAGTTCAAGACGCGCTACGAGACGCGCACGCGCGTGGTCGACGAGAACGGCAACGAGGTGGTCAATCTCGGCGTCGGCGAGTCGCCGGACCAAGACGCCCCAAGGCAGCCCGTGGCGCCACCCCCGCCGGCCGCCGAGGGCGGTGACCAGCAGACCAGGAAGCTGGTGCCCGACGAGCCGATCGTCAAGGACGCCGCCAAGAGCGTCGAGGGCGAGAACGAGGCCAAGGCGAAGCTGGCCAAGCCGGCGAGCGAGGGCAACGAGGCCACGGCCGGTCAGTAGATCTAGAGCGAGCGTTGACCGGTGGCGGGCATTGTGTTGGCCTGGCGCAATCTGGAGTGTATGCTATACTTGTTACCACTACTAATGGCTGGCTGGGAAGGAGGGGATTCTGGAGCTGAGGATCTGGAGGAAAAGAGAAAAAGCATCTTCTTGTCTTGTCAGGGTCAAGTCGTCATGTTACGTTATGTCTTTGGACGCAAAACAAAACTCTCAACACGCTGTACGCGATAGCTTATTCCCTTTAATCGATATCATTACCTTACCTGACTGTTATATATGCATTGATTTATGTTGTAGATGATAAAGCAACGACATTGCCAAGCCACCTCGCCCATCGTCCGAACTCAAGTTCTACGACTTATACTTATGATCAGAGCCCATACAACCCATCCATCGTGCCTATGACTTCAAAAGCCACTGGCTTGGCATCTCTGAAGCAATGTGGCCAGCAAGGCTAAAATTGCAGTGAAATGTGCCTGTGCGTTGAGCCCCGAGTCAACATACTTTTATGAATTCATGGATGGTCAAAGGGTCATCTTCTGGGCCAATGGATTATGATTCCGGGCTTATTATGTCAATCAGACTCTTGTAGGTGGTGGTGTACTGCGTTTTCGGTTGGTAGTGGTAGAAGCTTGTGGGCATGAACAAAACCCATGCATGGAAGCGTCAAGGAGGTCAATGCGCTGCACGCCTTCCAGTCTCTAAGAATATCACACCAACATCCCGCCAGTCGATACGAGAAAGAAAGAGATTCTTGCTGCTCTATGCTCTACATTAATAGTCTCGGAGGAGCCGATCTTCGGCACCGTCTATGATAAGCACAGCTACCTCTCAGTATTATGAGAAGTTGAAGTTCGATATACCACCGGAGACTGACATGCCTGCCAGTACATTCCTACCAGTGATTGGGCCATTGAACACAGGTCCTCCTGCTCCCTGTGGGCTATACGTTTGCGCTTCAACCTGACTCATGTTTGTCCCTGGTACCTTGTGCGGTAGAATCTTGTGCAAGACGGCTTTGGCATACGCAGCAGCCATGGCGGCGGCGTATGGTTGCCAATCTTTGTTCTTGTGTTCATCTCCATAATCACAAACACCGCGGATGACACCAACGGGTATCCGATTCATGGTGCCGGCAGCTTCCATCTCAAGGCCAATCACGCCGTACTTGTCTCGGAGCTCGTTCCTCTTTTGAGCGTTCTTCATTAACTTCTCTCCCGACCCGATCGGCCCGTACCACACTCGCGTACGCTTGGAGTCTGGTCGGCGGGCTCGCTCGACAATTTTCTCTACGCCCTGATCATCTACTTCATAGAAAATGTCATGATCCTGACCAGGATCAACAAATGTCCCATTTATATGCTCCTCCTCTTTCATGGTCTCGTAATAGGGTAGGAATATCTTGGCATCGTTCGGTGCCTTGAGTTTGATGCTTCCGATAGCAGACCTTATAACCGTCTCAGTGGTAGCAAGGACATGCCCGAAACGCAGAAGTTGGAACCCGTCCTTCCCAGTCTCCTTTCCCAGATCATAGGCTATCAGCCCAGCGTTGTTCCCCTCTGGCAGCGCAACTAGAACATCGCCGAGGCGGATGTCACGAGGTGGAGTTGTGGACAGATTCGGGAGACCAGCGGCGACGCCGACCAGTAACCCAAACCACAGGTTGGGGAAGAATTTCTTGACTTGGCTGGCGAGAGCGGCTGCGGAGCCGGTGCCGTACTCCTGACCTGCAGGGAGAGTGGCAACGATTATGTTATGCCCGCATATATCGCCAGCATGAAAGACATAATCATCGCCTCGGCCCAGTGCAAATTGGCCGTCGTGTACGTTGTCCAGCATATGCAGGGCCGCTTGCACCTCGATTTCAAGCGGGGCAAGCCATGCCACGGTATACAATGAAGGGTCTAGTTCATACATTGAATGATGGGAGCTTTGGGTATCTATATAGCTGATCGATGATTATTGTATGAGCCTGCTAAGTAGATGCTAGACGAGGCTCCGAATGTCTTGGCGAGTATGCCTAACTGTCGAGGCTACCAGCCTTGTCGATCTTTATTGGCTGTTGTGTAATTTTCAGCTGCTTTAACTATCGATCTAGATCTCTACTGTTCTAAACTTATTTGATATTTGGAAACTTGTTATTGAGGCTTAGTTAGTGATCTTGATGTTGGCTTGGAGAGGTTTTTGACGCCTCTATTGTGATTGCTTTTGATTGATTAGGCGGCTGGGTTGTCTTAAGGAGTGTGTTAGAATTTAGTGGTAGGTATTAAGGGTTCTTTAGATACTTTGCTGATCATATAAGTCTCTACGATCTGGAAGACAAAGGCGATAATCAAGTGGCTTGTAAGGGAGGTTTTGTCACGTAGTCTATAGGATCTTCCTGATTAGATGAGTAGAGATGTCTCTTGAATTGAAGAACTACGCGAATGCTCTTCTTCTTACTTACTTCCCTTTTTCTAACTCTTGAACCTCCTCTCCCTTTAACTAGTAAAGAAAAACTGAGTGCACGGACTGGAACGCAGCCTTGTCTAGGAACCACGTACTATGTTACGTCTTCTGATCACAGTTCAACACACGCAAACCCGTGATCCCTGCGTCACTGTAACGGAGGATAATGATCTCCGAGAGGATGGTTTTTAGCATACCAAAAAAGTTGGAAAAAAATTCCCAAGCCAAAAAACTGCTGGCTGAGTGAAAAGGAAGAAAAAAAAGAAAGAAAGAAATTCCCAGATCCGAGATTCGAACCCGGCGCTTCCGCCCCTTCGACGGGCCAGCGTCCGCTCTGTAGGCTTCTTCTGGTGACTCCGGACGTGCTACCACTACACCAATCTGGGTTAGTGGAATTAGAGCAAAAAGAAAATTGTAAAGTCATAGGTTAGCGATAGTGGTACCCACAAGGGCCAACCCCCGCCGTGCCAACGGCGTCGGTTGTTCGCAGCGGGGCCAAGTCAACTTTTGGGGCAACGAAGTCCGTTGGTCAGGCAGACTCTTCCTGGCGTGGCATGCGCTACGCTCGTGAATCGAATGGAAGCCCTTTTTCTCTGCTGGGTGACCGCCCCTTGGGGTCTCCCACCATAATAGAAGAATTAGCATCACGTATCCGATGCCATCCAGATAGACACTATGTTGCGACATTGGTTTAGTCTAGATTCCTTCTGAATCTTACGGACCCAACGCTTCCCCTCTCTTCTAAACGTTGAGAAGGACGTTCTCTTGTATAGATCATGTTGGATCTGGTTAAGCTACTGCGCGAACTCGACATTATCAGGCTCTCGTTACTTCTTACGTACCGGGGGATTGAGAACTGAGTAATACAGAGTGACACACTGACAAGACATCCTTATTCTCCAGTCAGTATTTTTCGGTAACCGGAGATGCTTGGGAACGGGGCGCCTCGCTTTACCTCGTTTCTATGAGAATGTCTCGGCCTTAACTGCTGATGTGGATGAAGCGTTATATAGGGCGCGGCAATTTTGTCATTAGTTGAAATGCGGAGCAGCTGAACTAGAAGGAACCGAAAGGAAAATGGGAAGGATGATCGAAGACGAGGGCATGGAGTATTTATCCAACAAAGTCAGGCCAAGAAGCAGGGATCTGCTTGGACGGGGTAGGTTGGGGTCCAGCCCTGGAGGGGCCTAACGAGCGAATCCAAAATCGGCATACCCGACAGCGACACGATTATTACAAGCAAGGCAAGCCATGCCACAGTATACAATGAAGGATCTAATTTGGGCATTGAATGACAGAAATTCTACGTATCTATATAGTGGATCTATGATAACTGTATGAGCTGGTGAAGAAGATGCCAGATGAGGCTCCGAGAGTCTCGACCAGTATGCCTAGCCGCCGAGGGCAAGCAGCCTCGTCCATCTTTATTGGTTGTTGTGCAGCTTTCAGCCGCTTCAACCACCACTGACCTGGATCTCATGTTCCAGGAGCCATTTTATTCCCGCGATCTCTTCATTGTCGAATACTATAACACAAAAGTAGATCACTGAAATCGGTAGCGAGTCTCCGGAAAACCGGAGTGGATCTCTCAAAGCCCGGCCCGATGGACCCACCACCTCCGACATTTGGTCCGATCGGCGGCCGGGATGTCATTGCTGGGACACACGTCTCCGGGGGCACTTTGAACGTTACGTTCAACAACTCAGGAGGTAACAGAGCATCAACTCCGAAACTCAAACCAGTCTATAACTCTGAATAGGCTCCAGCCAATCGCCCTCTCCCTGCCGCTTGATCCCATTTCCGCGTAACGAGGATGTCGTTAATCGAGACCACATCTTCGCCGAACTCGACAAGCTGCTTCCGCCATCTTCAAAATCACAAAGCGCGGCCCTCTGGGGCTTAGGCGGCTCGGGGTGAGATAGAACCCTCCAGTCTCCTGCGACCCACACTAACAGAGACAGAAAAACGCAAGTTGCGCTCGAGTATGCCTACCGACGAAGTCAGATCGACTCCTCCTGCTCAATATTCTGGGTCCACGCCGACAGCGTGACTACTTTCACTCAAGATTACAAACTCATTGGAATGAAGTTGGGCGTGGACAACAGTCTAGATGGTACCAAGCTGCTGGCAGCTGTGTGCGAGCGAATTACAGCCAGTGCCTCCTGGCTCCTCATCCTCGACAATGCAGATGATCTGAGCTTATTTGGAGTTGGACAAAAGCCTCAACAAACATCTCAAAACGATACAGCAGTTGAAGTACACAACCTATATGAGTTTATACCACATGCTATCACGGGGACAGTGCTTTGGACGAGCCGTGACCAGCGAATCTGTGGTACTCTCGTCGGCGCCAAACGGGCGATCAATGTGGCTCGAATGACAGACGGCGAGGCAAAGGCACTGTTCGAGTCTGTCAGAGCTATGGATATCAAGGAGGATGAAGCAGCCGATGCAGACCAACTCCTTCGGGAGCTAGAATGGCTCCCACTTGCTATATCTCAATCTGCCGCATATATACGGAGAAGATCAGTATCTGTTAAGAAATATTTATCAATGCTAAGTAGTCGGAGGAAAAGGTGGAGACTTCTCGAGGAAACAGAGTTCGACCGCCACCGTCGGCCCCATGTGTCGAATAGTATCCTTGGGACTTGGGACATCTCCATCGAGCACATTCAACACGAGAACAGACTGTCATATAACATTCTTCATATACTGGCTTTTCTCGATAATCAGAACATACCTTTTGAAATTATCCGGCAAATAGCAGTATCGAAAGACGTGGATGAGGCTGTCAGCAACAATTACACCACCGAGAGCACTGACTTAGCCGCTGGCGTCAACCCCAATGGCGACAACGAGGACGACCATAACGACGAGAACTTTCAGGATGTAATCGATGCCATTGCTCGACTTCAAGAGTTTTCATTCCTTCATGGTCGAAAGTCTGAAGACAACAGCCGGGCATTTGAAATGCATAAACTGGTACAAGAGGCTACACGATATAGTCTGGGCAGGGAAAGCCGACACGCGGAGGAGGTATTCTTCTCGAGGACAGCCCTCGAAGTTGTCGACGCTCTATTTCCTCAGAGTCAACCGGAATCATGGGATGGGTGCGAGAAATACCTATCACATGCCCAACAGGTATGCGAGTGGGCCGAGTTATGTGAAAGAGAGCAAGACGCATCTAATCTTCTAAGCGAAGTCTCTTACTACCTTTACGACCGCGCAAGGTGGAGAGAGAAGGAGCCAGTGGACAAACGGGCATATAAGCTTCGAAAAAGTATATTGGGTGGCAAGCATCCCGACACAATCTCTAGTATGGCCTTTCTTTCCACGACATATCATGGCCTAGGAAGATACGAGGCAAGTATGGTACTGGATACTGAGATATTAGCATTACGGAAGGAGATTCTGGGTGAAAGACATATCGATACAGTTGAGGGAATGGCTTCGCTCGCTGAGACGTATCATGCACTAGGAAGATACGAAGAGGCTAGGATGATCAAAACAGAAGTATTAGCATTACGGAAGGAGATTCTGGGTGAAAGACATATCGATACAGTTGAGGGAATGGCTTCGCTCGCTGAGACGTATCATGCACTAGGAAGATACGAAGAGGCTAGGATGATCAAAACAGAAGTATTAGCATTACGGAAGGAGATTCTGGGTGAAAGACACGTCGACACAATCAAGGGAATGGCTTCACTTGCTACAACATATCATACACTAGGAAGATACGAGGAGGCCAGGATGATCAAAACAGAAGTATTAGCATTACGGAAGGAAATTCTAGGAGAAAAACACCCTGATACCATAGATGGCATGGCTTCACTCGCTACGACATATCATCAACAGGGAAGGTATAGCCAGGCTGAGAAGATGGATATAGAAGTGCTAGCGCTAAGAGAGGAGCTACTAGGCTACAGACACCTTGACACTATTCAAGCTATGTCTGATCTCGCTTCAACATACCATCAACAGAGAAGGTATAGCCAGGCTGAGAAGATGAAGGTGGAAGTGCTAGCACACAGAGAGGAGCTGCTAGGCCACAGGCACCCTGACACTGTTAAAGCTATGTCTGATCTCGCTTCAACATACCATCAACAGAGAAGGTATAGCCAGGCTGAGAAGATGAAGGTGGAAGTGCTAGCACTCAGAGAGGAGCTGCTAGGCCACAGGCACCCTGACACTGTTCGAGCTATGTCTAAGCTTGCTATAACATACTATCGACAGGAACGATATGAAGAGGACGAGAAGTTATCAGTGTAAGTGCTGGCACTATGAAAGGAGATACTCGATGATAGACACTCTGATACTATTGAAGCTATATCTAAGCTTGCTATAACATACTATCGATAGAAACGGTATGAAGAGGACGAGAAGTTATCAGTGTAAATGCTAGCACTACGAAAGAAGATACTCGATGATAGATACCCTAATATCGTTAAAGCTATATCTAAGCTTGCTATAATATACTATCGACAGGAACGGTATAAAGAAGACAAGAAGTTATCAGTGTAAGTGCTGACACTACGAAAGAAGATACTCGATGATAGATACCCTGATATCGTTAAAGCTATGTCTAAGCTTGCTATAATATACTATCGACAGGAACGGTATAAAGAGGACGAGAAGTTATCAGTGTAAGTGCTGGCACTACGAAAGGAGATACTCGATGATAGACACCCTGATACCGTTGAAGCTATATCTAAGCTTGCTATAACATACTATCGACAGAAACGGTATGAAGAAGACGAGAATTTATCAATGCAAGTGCTGGCACTGCGAAAGGAAATACTCGGTAATAGGCATCCAGACACACTCGACGCTATGCATGATCTGGCCATCATCTGGTATAGTCGTGGCCAGTATTCTAAGGCTGTGGCTTCGATGACAGAATGCTTCCAGTTGCAGTCTGATATTCTGGGTATAGACCACCCTGACACGCAAGAGACACTTATTAGACTACAGGACTGGGAGAAAGAGGGCCAAAAAACAAAGCCTGTTCGTTCATGTGGCTGGCATCTTCCATCTATGTTGAGCGCGTGCTGTTTATAATGCTAGATGGGGGTAGCTTTGTATGTATAAAAACGGTGTCAAGGTATAAGTAGAACTTCATAACCCACCAACTAATTACTGCGGCGCCACCAGATTACTACACTTGACCCCCATAAAGGTCCCTATTGATCCCTACAGTATAACTATTATAATTTAAGTGATATAAGAATAAAGACCAACGTGGTTAGTGCTGTATTGACGAATTCACAAGGCCGAATTTGTTCCCTCTATCTGGGCTGCCTCTCCGTGGGGAATGAGAATGAAGGTGATTCTCTGATAGTCTTCTATGAAATTGTCATTCGGCTGCTTGAATCTACATGCTGAGTCAAGAATTGACATGTAAAAGACACACTCGGGAAGTGAATCTCACTTTCAAAAACAGTCACCCGTTTATAACTATTTATCTATTCAGCCTGCACTCTTAAATAAAAAAATATAAATCCATCATCTAGCATTAGATCATCAAGTTATGACATAAGCGCTACAACCCCCTCCTACATCAGCAACCAAAAACAAACACCAACATCGACAGCGGACAAAGGAGCATGTCGACAGTCATGGCGATGTCGTTCATACCATTCATTGGATAGATACAGACATCAGTGGACATGACAGGGGGTCTCTGCTGGCGTCTGTACCTAGTCGAAAGTACAGGTGCAGCTCCTATAAAAGTTAGCAAGCCAGGTCATTAGTCCAAAGTGTGGATACGTACAAGACAAAGAGGAAGCCCTCGCACTTGCCGTGGCCTTGCTTGCCAGGGGGGGCGCACTTCTGGCAAAAGTTGTTGCAAAGGCCATCGCCACCGAGAAAGGGGCAGGGGCCGTTGATGAGGCACTCGCCGGGGACAGGCGGGGTGGAGTTAGCCGCTGCGAGGCCCGAGGACGAAACGTCCATGTTGCGCTTGAACTGTTCGTGGGCCTGAGCCATGGCTAGCGTGCGGTAGTACTCGACTTGCTCCTTAGACATGCCCTCGATCTCAGAATCAGATGTGCTGATATTCAAAGCTCTTGCAAGGACCTCAGAAGCAGTCGTATTCATGTTCATGTTCAAGCTTCGGTCGACCGCTGTTGTCGCTTTCTCCTCGTGCTTGTTCATATCCCTCGCAACTACATCTGCAACCATTTCCGTATAGTGCATATTGGCAGCCTTTGTAGCATTGACCTTGGCCGTGAGGAGCGGTGAGGAGGTCATATTGATTGGCAGGGGGGTGATGATGTCCTTGGCGTCTAGTGTCTTGTTAAGGGGAACACTGAGAGCGCCAGAAGCCAGAACGACCACGAAAGCAGTGAATGTCTTCATGTTGTTTATCTGTGTGACTTAAAAAGTGCTCGAACAAAAGCTATTTTAGCAGTAGTAGACTCTATAAAGAAAATCTATTGAATACTCAGAATCAAAGCCATGGATGAAGGCGACAGATTACGTTTATATATACTTGCAACTGCACCTCAATCAGAGTTTCCCCTGACCAAGCTACAAAACTTCAAATATGCAGATCCTATGTTGTTGAGTATGAAAATATGATAATGATGCAGAGTTGAAGATCTCATCCCCTGAAAGGATGGGAGCTTCATAAAAGAAAACTCTTGAAAAGATACAGCACATTCTTCGGTGGCGTATTCACAGTTATTGTCGACTCGATAAATGGATACTAACAAAGTTCTCAAGACAGATCGGTACATTACTTTCTGCCATACGTATCAATTCTTGGAGTGTTGAGACACAATGCACCAGAATGCAAGGCGAAGTCTTAGATGCTATGCTGGTGTCTCGCTCTACATCAACGAGCTGAACAAACTGAATCGCTGTTTGGGTATATGCAATACGAAAGAGTTAGACACACTGGAAGATGAGCAAATGACAGTTAGAATTAACTTCAATACGCAAGCCTCGCAAGCCAATAACGATCAAGAGTCACGTCACGCAAGCATTACATTCGATATTTTCGTATCCGCCAGGTGAGACACCCAGCCACCGGAATCTTCTATGTGAACGGTGCGGCGGAACGGCAAGTCTCGCCCATCACATTGCAGCAGAAGAACGATAAGGCTGAGATACGAAAGAAAATCATACTTTGCTCCCTTGATCGCATTCTACACTCAATTTCAAAATCGCATAGGCTCTCTTAGAAGGAGATATCGCGGTTGATCCAGGAGCTAGGCCACAACGGCCTACGGTAGGGCATGGCGACCCGCGACGCCGAGAGACGTCTTCTTGCGCGTATTCTCCACATGGTCTCCAAGCCGGGTTCATCGCCGCGATGTCGTCGTTCCAGAGCTCAGAATGTTCTAGCTGGCCAGCAACCGTTCGTGCCTTGGAGGTAGCGAACTTTCCAGTATTTTCAAGAAGACAGCAATCAATCTGTTAGAGTGAATAGCCTGGCCAGCAGGTCTTCAAACAGTTTCGTCAAGCTCCATCTGTCTCGTCACTGTCGCTGGCAAAGATGTTGGCGCCTGGGAAGCACTTCGGAAGCATGATACGGTGTCTCGCAAGATCCCTCTGCCGTCGTCAAATTCACAACTGGCTTAGCAGATACACGTCGCCGCCGTATTGGCAGTGCTAAGCTACCACCTAACAGAGCAGATCTTTCGGCTGCTATATGTCGTAGAAGACAGAAGCGATCTTAACAGAACTCTCAACAATCTTGCTGGCAATAACCCTTAGAAAGGGATGTTTCTCTAGTCAATCTGACTCAATATTCTCATGACAGAGAAATAGTCGATGTACTTGAACCTCTATAGAGATTTTTTATTAATCTTATAGTAAAATTATTATATTGTAAGATAGATCTCAATCGATAGTAATGGTCTTAGACTATTAGACGCTTTTCTCCTTACTTCTCTACTACAGATGCGGCTCGTGTGCCTATCTACTGAAAAGAGGTTCTATATGTACTTATGAGAGAGAAGAAATGCGAGCTTTGTTGCGCTGTGGTAGTGACAAATTGACATTGAAACTTGGAGATTAGCTTGATTAATGTAAGTAGATGGCCGATTTGAAAATCAAGAATGGACGATAGACCCACACAGCAAGGGTCCAGGCGATTTTCGCAAGAGACTGCATCCCGCGCAAGCAGGCGTAAGGGGTAAATTTAGGTCAGAGTGACCAGATGGAATAGACTCCTTCCATGAAACGATCCGAGTTGCAGAGACGGGACGAGATTGGACTTGCTGGGTTGTACGCTGTTTGTGATTGCTGCCGGCCATTGAAACATCTCCCTTAATGCCCGACTCAAGCACGATGGCTTTGAAAAGGGCATCTTCCTCACTCCTGTCAGGGGTCGTGGGGGTAGAAAGACGAGGCTCTTTGGCGGATGCGATGGTTGGGCGGCCCGAGAGATTTCTCGACTATTCAGTCTTCATGTTTATACAGTTGATTCAAAATAACTGTATATGTGTTTGTCCTGGACTTGATTAGGTCCCGAGTTAGACTGCATGGGTTGAAGATCCCTGCTTCAATTAACATGCTGGCTTATCTGGAAGCCTTCCGCAGCTTTCCAACGAGACGCACTCCACACGCATTGATTCTCTACCGCACGGATGCAGCCCTGCGGGCGCTTGTATGCATCTGCGTTTTCGCCGGAGAGTTGCATGTGGAGGGTGCGTAGCCAGACCTGCCAGGATTGGGAGGTAGTACCGCTGAGAGAGACGAGACGAGGGGCTGGATGGATGAGCCGGAACCCGACGATCAGGTGCATCAGTCCGCGGGATCAACAATGCGTTCGCCAGTTTCCTGGTTCAGCGCACCTGATTTTGTCCGGTTGTCACTTTCTTGCAGAACGATGTATCTGTACAGACTGTCCAGCCGCCAGCGTTTTCCTTATCCAGCCTTCTCAGGCGATCCGGTGAATTTTGTTTGTGTCACTTGAAGACTGAGATACTACCATTACCATTTCCATGAATCTGCATTGCTGTTATGCATTTCACAAATCCTCAAATTCAATCACCCTGGCCAAGAATGGATGTACCAAATTGCGTTCATATTCCACCCAAAAAGGTCAGTGGGTGAATCTGGTTGGTCGCATTTAACATACTTCCATTGACTTACATCAGCACTGAAGGCAAATTAGGGGATATATTCTACGATCGATTACTCAGGGCTCAGGCCGAAACAATATACGAATTGTTCAGCCTTGTGTAGTTGAGATGGTATCTGTCTGATTCAATTCTCACATGTTCACCCGGGAGTGCCTGTTGAGAGGAAGAGGGTCAAGATTCTCCCGTTGTGTGTCAAGGGGGTGCAATTATTCGTTTCGCACGGTTGTTTGAGAAGTGCCTTATAACTTATAGCACAATGGGCTCGGAGCGTAAATACGGACGGTACCTCGAAGCCAATCCATTCCCTGTGCTTGCGAGCACTGAAGCGTATACCTTGATATTCGCAACAACACGAAAACCCTCAGTGTCAACTAACTTCTGCATGACAGAGTCATCCCCCCATCCAGAACCAAGTTCGTCCCAGTGGTGAAGCTTGACTTGGGACTGCAGAGAAATACAGCAGCATCAGCCGCCTCTTCCGGCCGGCCCAGACGTCCCATTGGTATGGTAGCCAACAGGGCTTCCTCCAACCCCGGAGCTACGTCCGTAGCACGCCTAGTCATGGGCGTGTCCGTCCAGGTCGGACAAACACAGTTCACTCGAATGCTGAGCGGTGCGTTGTCCAGAGCTACAGGGCTTCATCAGAATGTGCTGCCGACGACAGAGGGATGGAAATTTACTCACCGGCAGTCTTGGTAATGCCGACAATGGCATGCTTGCATGTGGTGTACTGCACCATTTTAGGTACTGCCATGTATGAGGAGACCGAAGACATGTTTACGATGGCCCCGCGTGTAGCACCACGAGCGGGATCAGTGGCGCTTGCTTGCTTGAGCTCTTGGGTTGTCATGGCTGCGGAAACATGGCTGGTGACGAGGAAGGTCCCGTGGACGTTGACATCCATCAGATGCTTGAAGTCGACGAAACTAGCTTCAGCAATAGGGTCAAATGTTCCTCCGGGAATCTGTCAATTTGACGGTTCAGTGGTGAAGGCAACGAACGCAAGGGCAAATTCTGTTGATACGACGATATCCAGGGGAACGTCATGCACTTACACCTGCAGAGTGAACTGCGTAGTCAATGCGCCCCAGGTATTGAACGGCATGGGCAACAGCGCTCTTGACAGACTCTTCGACGCTCACATCCACTTGGATAGCTTCAGCGCGGAAGTCAGGATGCGCGGCGGCAGACTTTGCCAGAGCAGCCGTCTCTTGTGCATTTCCGAGGTTGATGTCTGCCACAACCAAGCCGCGAGCACCTTCTTTGGCAAAGGCCACGCAGCATGCCCTGCCAATTCCACT
The DNA here is from genome assembly GCF_000392275.1 of Phaeoacremonium minimum UCRPA7. NCBI lineage: Eukaryota > Fungi > Ascomycota > Sordariomycetes > Togniniales > Togniniaceae > Phaeoacremonium > Phaeoacremonium minimum. The sequence goes on from NW_006921366.1 coordinate 57,248, forward strand.
TCCTAGAACGAGAGGTCAGGAACACTGAATTGAATAGAGGAGAAGGACCAGTATCTTCAGGGCAAGCAGGCATCGGGTACAGCTTCTTACCTCCGCCCGTAACAAAGGCATATCCGGTGATATCCATTCCGACAAGCTTCTTCTAAGAAGCGAAGGTGGTTCCCGAGTGAAAGGTAAAGTAGATCTCAAGTGAAGACTTGATATAGTATTTAGATATGAAGGATGGCCAACATTGGCGGATTCGATCCTATCGATCGCCATCGCCCTTAGGACTTAAAGGATTGCCAATTCTGCGGTATCACGGCACAGCATTTAGTGTATACAGGCTTGCACAACGAAGTCATCATAGCTTAGAGAACGGAAGGCAGGACTGATCCCCATGAGTGAAAAGCAGAACGTGAAGGTGGAGGCGCATAAGCAGGTTGCAGGAGCTCTTGCTGTCGATTCTGAACCGGGTATCGAAGGGACTCCCCGTCGAATGCGACCACAAGACCCGGAGCGGCCACAAGATCTTCATTCACTACCGTAGCACCTAGCGGACAGTAATAACCATGATATACCATGCTGGGTGGTTTGCTATTGCTACTTCATCAAGGGATATTGACGATGCAGCTATCACTTTCTATTGCATGTATACTTCGAATCTCCAGCAGGTATCGGAGTCGAGGATCAATTTGCCGAGATTGGTGGGGGATGTGTTAGTCAGCGTCGATCAACTGCATTCCCGCCAACGCGGTACTGGACTGCTATCACCACCAACCTCGTGAGCTTGGACAGATGGTTGTGTACAACATCCTACTCTGCCTCAATGGGCAGCCTCTTAACTCTTCGAGGGCGAATGAGCCTCGAAGATGCGCTAGAGGAGGATGAAAACGTGCTGGTCCAGCTACGCTACCCGGAGCAGCAGAAGAAGTTCTGGGCCTCGTTGGAAGCCCGTAAAGCCGAGATCGAGGCTCTGGTCCGTGATCATTTGGGCGTTGACTGGTGCTATGTCTGCGCCACGGAAATTTGGAAGGCAGGCAGTTTCAACGTAGTCCTCCCTGTCCTTATCCGGGCTAAGGGCCGTCGGGGTAACGAGCGAGTGTATGTCCGCTTTCCACTGCCACACAAGGTTGGCGAGGGCGAGCATCCGGGGAACGTGGAAGAGAAGCTGCGAACGGAAATCGCAACGTACATATGGCTTCAGCAAAATTGTCCGGATGTCCCGATTCCCATTTTGCACGGATTTGGGCTCCCCGACGGTACCTGCGTAAGCTCTGTGCCAAACGACCTAGGATATTGAGCATAGCCTGACTTACGTAGTTTTCACACCCACAGAACACGCCATTTCTGTCCAGAATACTGTGGCAGTTGCGATGCCAGCTGCTTGCCTTCTTCGGCTCCCCAGTCCCATCTCATTATGTACGACGTGGGTTGCGAAACCCCTTCGATTCTGGATATATGATCCTCGGCGAAGCCAAGGGGCGCGCTCTTGCTATCTCTTGGGAAAAGCACCGACATGACAAGGCCTACCGACAAAGGCTTTTTCGTGACATCGCGCGTATCTCTCTGTCAATGAACAGTGCCCCTATGCAACGAATTGGCTCCCTTAGCTTCGACTCAACGGGCGTCGTCAACCTTTCGAACCGCCCCCTGAATATGTACCTCCAGCTTCTTGAGAATGAAGGTATTCCATCCGGCATCCCACGGGGGAGGACTTACTCTTCAATCGAACCCTATATCTCCGACCTTCTTAGTTTCCAGGATAACAAGTTGCTCCATCAGCCGAATGCCATCCATGACCAAGAAGATGGCGAAATGCAGCTTGCAGCTCTAACTGCCCTACGAGCTACCATGCATCTCTTCATCCGTACTGACTATCGAGATGGCCCTTTCCTCTACACGCTCACAGACCTCCAACAAAACAACATCTTCGTCGACGAGCAATGGAATATTCAGACTATTATTGACCTTGAGTGGGCGCAGTCACAACCCATAGAGATGCAGCTTCCACCTTACTGGCTCACGTCCAAACCAATCGACGACTTCGATAACACCGAAGCTGTCTCGGAGTTAGGTTGTTTATTCAGTGAGTTTCTTGACATCTACGAAGCTGAGGAATTGGCTAGGAATGGCGTTGTACTTCACGGCCCCATCATGCGTCATGTATGGGAAACGGGCAGCTTTTGGTATTTTCAGGCAATCAGGGTACCCAAAGGCATGTACAGGATCTTCAATGCCAACATTCAACCGCGCTTCAACGAGGAGCATAGTGGTGAATCCATTTTCGATCGTGTCTTCTTTTGGTATTGGGGTTTTCGGACCCAGGAGTTCATCGAAAATAAACTCAAGAACAAGGAGGACTATGTAGCGCAGATCAAAGAAGCCTTTGAGCGGGCGATGCCTAATTCTAAGCTCCAACAATTATGGACTGCATGTCATATCTGCAGGTATTGCTAGCTCCCAGAACGAACATGCAAAGGTCGCTCCCTGCTCCCTGCGGCATGCAAAATATGGAACGTAAACCTTATGGAGGGGTCACAATTGGTAGGATTCTCGTAGTCGCAACTGCAATGCAAAGAGATAACGTGTTGGCGATAACAAGCAATTACAGTATGCCCAGATAATTCCATAGGGTATGTATACATGGCAAACAGACAATCACCCTGCATGACGCTCGAGGGCGCAGACCTTTGGCCAGGCCTTGTGCATCTGCAGAGTGTCGCTCAAAGGAGGGGACATACATGGTGGTGACTGAACAGGCACAAGATGATGCACCTTGGTCTGTTAGCTGGCCAAATCTACGCATTCCACTCTTCAGGGATTGGAAAATCTATATACTACCCGTATCTATGTTTGGCAATGTGTGTTGGCTACCTACAGTAGGTAGTCTGCCACATTTCTACGGAGTACCGGTAGTGTTTGCTACGCTGTACTCATCAGCTACTGTATGCTGACTGATACGCGATGACAATGAGCTGCGTGCTCCTCCAAAGCTCGTGTCATCACTCGAGTCGTTGAGCGCAGTCTGCAACAACTAACAGCGCCAGACAGGCGCTGTCGCTGTCGCTGTCGCTGTCGTCGTAACACGCAACAATAGTCAGCAAAAGGAAATTGCATTTCGGCAACACAATGACGTATGTCTGGCCATCGCAGTCGAAGTTGGCAGGTGACAGGTGAGACTTACAGTAGTTAGGTGGGGGAGGCTCTCTCTCGGGCCTCATCTCATGGCAGTCGAAGCACCGTTTAGACTTTGTGGTTACACCTAATGCAGCCAGCGCACAGGTGGGCCAGCCGCCAAGCGTCAACTTAGCCGTCAGTCAGCCAGTCAGTCAGTCAATGTGCTGCGAGCAGTCAAGCGCCGTTTTAGTCTTGCGAGAATACGATGGCTGTTGAATGCCGTACCGTATTCTAGACCAGGCCTTGTTCATCAATTCAGTCGTATTAACGCTATCGTTATCGTTAATGTTTGGTATAAGTCCAAAAATGGCAGGAGTGCAAAACACAAGCGAAGAGGGAGGCACGGGAGGGCAGGCAATTTGCATCAGAAGGCAGAGACCAGGAATACGCGCGGTGAGTTAACGTTAAGCAGGGACGGGATGGACCTTGAACCTTGAAAAAAAGGCGAAGGGGTGGTCTGAACCCTGCATACAAAAATTGGACGATGACGTTTTTGACTTGATACGGGCGGCTCTCCCAGAAAACAACAACAACAAAAAAAGAACAAGCAAAACAATAGCAAGCAATGAGATGCATTGATTGAATACAGACTGAGCTTAATTGAAGAGTATACAACTCAGTCCAGTCTGGCCTGCGTACATAGTAAGGTCAACTAACGTTAGACCCGACAGCTCCGAAGTCGCCACTGGATGGATGGATGGATGGATGCTGACATGCACAGCGAGCGTTAAAAAGTGAAGAGAGGGTTCTAGAGTTGCGTAGCCGCCGAGAGGCCTAGAGAGCCTGGGGGTCTGGGGGCCATACATAGTATGCATCTGCACACACGTGTAATCGCTTCATCCATCCACTCAATCCAATCAATCGCATTCGCTGAAGTGCCCGAGGATGACAGGTTGAATGAGTAAGAAGAAGTCTACGTCTACGGTAGAGTCCAGGTCCCTCGCCTGCTTGTGCTTGTTGAGGGGAGAAAAGAGAGAGGGCATAAGGCATAGCACGCAGTATTCCGTAGAGCTACATCATGACCCATGGCCAATACATCCAATACTTCCAATACTTCGGATAGACCCTTGTCTAGCCCGCCTTTCCATCACCTGGACCAGCTGCAAAAAGCTTCCCACCCGCATCCATCCATCCATCCATCCTGGACCACTTCTCCGCTTTCCGCCAGCATCCGTGCAGGAATCGGTCAGCTAACTAAGCTGTGCTTCGCTCACTTTTGTGCCGTCCGTGGGCCATCTCCGCTCTCCGATTGCTTGCTTGCTTGCTTGTTTGCTTGTTCAACAACACCATTCATCGTTCACCTCCCAAAACCTCCCACCATTCTTCGATTGCCACGAACAACCTCGCAAACTCTGCTGCTGGACTCGCTGCTGCTTCGCCCCTTGCATTCCGTAGTGACAACACACCAAAGAGCTGCAGTCTGAGTCGATCGTACCTGCTTTGGCGAATCTGCTCAGCCGCTGTCTCGGTATGCTCGACTACGTCTAACAACACGCTACTTCCCCGAGAGGTCTCACCTCAACCTCAATCTCCCACCCAGCCGCCACTCGTTGCTCCTACGTGGCGTAGACGAAGACCCTCAGAGACAGCCAGCCTAGGTACCTTCACCTTCAATCAGGTCGACTCTCTCTAAAGGGCTCGTCTCTCAAGTGCGCCAAGCCATCGTCGATTGTTGTTGCTGCCTCAAGTCGAAGACATTCCCGGCTGCTGCTGCCCGATTGTCGACGAGATCACTTTAGCATCTCGTCTCGGAACAAGCAAACCTTCTATTTGAGGAATTAGGACCAGCTCGCTCTGGTCCTACCGCATCTGACAAGCTGGATTCGTATGTACCACCCCAAGCCAACCGCCTCTCTCGCCTCCCTCACTTCCGCCCCATCTTCCGAAACTGCTTGGAATGCATATCCAACGTGTCTCAACTTGAGTCGCGCCGCCTAACACTTGCTGTCCCCTCCTGCTTTTTTGGTCTCTGCCTTTTTGGACTATTTGTTCTTGGATTTACTTTTCACCACTTACGGCTCTTGTCCATTGAATACGGACGGGGCGCGCAGGCTTATTGCACCCTGTTATGCTTGTGTTTGTGCTAACATGAAATGGAGTAGCTTCATCAGCGTCGCCGGCTGGTCGCAGTACCAAAGCCCGCCTCCCACCACTCGCCGCGTCGGCCACATACGCTCCCTGTCCAGCATAACCGGCTCGACGGCCAAGTCTGCCAACGCCGGCGTCAAGTCGGCCTCCATCTCAGCCATCCCCAACGTGTCCAGCGATGACTCTGCCATATACCTGAGCACCCCTCAACCCAAGAGGGTGTACTCTTCACAATCAGCCGACGGCGATCTCGACCTGAGCACAATACCCGATCCTAGGAGTCGGGCAATGAGCCCGGCCAGCACAGAGAGCGCCATGAGTCCCTCCCATCACCCCGACCTTACGGACGAGGTCGCGACACTGAGCACGAAACTTATCCACGCCATCAACAACCAGACGACACTAGATGATACCCTTTCGCGAACAAGGATGGAGTTGGAGGAGTCAAGGAATCAGATAAGGAAACTAGAGGAACAAATCGCGCAGCAGAGGGAAATGTTGGCGGGAGACGTGTGGATACGACGCAAAACGGCCGACGGCGAAAAGACCAAGCTGCTTTCACGGATCGCTGAGGAAAAGAGGCTCAAGCAAGAAGTTGAGCAGGAGAAGAAGAAGATTGAGCAGGAATTGGAGAACCTGACGGCTGCGCTCTTCGAGGAGGCAAACAAGATGGTCATTTCGGCGAAAGAGGATGCACGAAAAGAGCAAGAGGCTCTGCAGCGAAAGAACGACCAGCTACGGGCGCAGCTGAACGACACCGAGGGACTTCTCAAATTCCAGCAAGATCAGCTTGCAGAGCTCAAGCAGGTCATGGAGCAGATGAGCGCTGAGCAGGACGACCAGACGGCAGGAACGGCTCCGTCATCTCCTGGGTTCAGCAAATTCGACTCTAAAGATGAAGAGATGCCAGCGTCACCCGGCGGCACACAGTCGATTAACCTAGAGCCTGCAACTCCGTCGTGCCCCACGAGTTTCACGCATCTCCTGCAGCCAGTTCTCCGGACAGACCTTTCCTCTTACGACGATTTCATCACGCTGATAAGGACAGCGAGGAAGCCGGCGAGTCGGCCTCCCTCGGGCACGCACACCGGGCTAGGCGTCCTCGGCATGGGCCCTATTGCCAGCGCGAATGTCGCACCGTCAAATGGTTCTACGACCTCTCTATCCACTACTGGAACACCTGCATCCGCACCAGGATCTTCGCCGCAGACACCCAATACACCTGCTTCCACCCTGAGCAATGGGTCGTTCTCATCGGCACCGCTGCCGCCTTTGAAGGACACCAAGTTCTACAAGCGTGCCTTGGCTGAAGATGTCGAACCAACTTTGCGCCTAGACATCGCCCCAGGACTGTCATGGCTTGCCCGACGATCGGTTCTGAGTGCTATGTGTGATGGGACACTTGTGGTTGAACCTGTCCCTACCACGGGCCCCTTCGCAAACATTACCAAGCCGCAGCTCTATCCTTGTTCGCTTTGCGGTGAGCAACGCAAGGACGAGCAGCACCTACGGACGCATCGATTCCGCACGAGCGAAAACGAGTCGGCTCAGCGCTATCCGCTCTGCAAGTACTGCCTCGGTCGCGTCCGATCGACCTGTGACTTCCTTGGTTTCTTGAGGATAGTCAAAGATGGTCACTGGAGAGCTGATGATGCAGATGCTGAGAAGGCAGCATGGGAAGAGAGCGTGAGGTTACGAGAGCAGATGTTCTGGAGTCGCATTGGCGGTGGTGTCATCCCCGCAACCCATGTAGCTCATGCGACTGCCAACGGTTCAAGTAGCAGTACGGGCGAGAAGAGTCCTCGCTTGAGCCAAGAGTCTTCGCAGGGTAAATCGGAAGAGACTCTACAGCAAGAGAAAGAGGAGACGCCAAACGAGGAAGATAGGGAAGAGGAGGTGTTTGCTACGCCGTCAGAAGAGGCTCACTCTGAAATCTTGAGTGTCTCGCCGGACATCGAGACCTCGTCCGAGAAGACACTCCAAGCAGCAGCTGAAATACCCATGCCTGAGAGCAACCGCAATTCGACACAGTCGCTCGCCTCGGACTGTGAGAAGCCAAAAAGGCTCTCGATCAACATCCCAGGCTTTCCCTGATCTGACAATATTTTCGACGTGACTTAGCGCTATTGGTTATTTATATTCTTCTGTCTATATTATAGGGTTCATCAAGAGGCGGGACAGGGAACGACGGACAGGAGGGACTAATGAGGTGGAAAGTAATTGGCGTTTTCATGGTCTGCGGGATTACAAGGACGCTCGTTTCCTGGGCGTTTTGAGGTGCCATCGGAGATAATGGCAGAGATGATTGACTGACTGGCTGGCTGGCTGACTGGAACTGTGTGAGCATGCGAGGCGAGGTGTCACTTTCTTTTGATGTTTAGATGTTTCCTGCGACAGCCTCCGAGAGATGGGGGGGATGTGAGCGAGACACGCCTACTATGGCGATGCTGCTGCTAATACCACCACCGAGAGGGTGGGTGAGCGGCGATAGATATACTGTAACAGTAGTTTTGTAATGATACCAGACGAGGACTATCGTTTATTTGAGATGTTATCCTGTTTTGAAAGTTCCATATGCGTGTGTGATATCCGGAGATCTCCCTGCGGAAAGGAGTCTGTGTCAAGGCCTAGATGTGCATGTTACGACGTCCGGACCAAGATTCGCCCGGAACTATACAGCTTCCAGTAGGCATGCTGTGCCGAGTAGGCGAGTTATAGTTCGCCCCTGCATCATGGACATCAATCATTTCTCGACTGTCCCTCGAGCTGTTCGGGCATACTGGATAGATGATTGAAGAAGACAAGAGGGCGACAACGTCAGAGATCCTTTTAATATTCGCACGTCTTTCATGAACTTCGTTAGGATCTCTCTCTCTCTCTCTCTCTCTCCACTCAATCACATCGTCTCAGTTAACAAATGAAGAAAGACATCTGGTTGGCTGTCCGTGGACTCAGGACAAGTCAACAGGTGGCTTGCCCGCCCCGGGTCTAGTGGATCTCGCATTTGCAGGCCCCGGCGCCGCGCCAGGTCGATAAGCGAATGCGACGCCCCCCCGGGACGGGAACCATCACTTGCACTGTACACGCCAGCACCGGGCTGATTGTTGGTCCGTGGCATCGTCACTTCTTTGCAATGGAGGTCCGTCATGAAGTTTTTTTTTGAGGGAAAGTGTATACAAGTTAACATTTCCTGGTATTAATGATGATTGGCGCGTCATGGCGGGCGAAAAGGGTCGACGGACGGCTATGTATATAAGGATTGGTACGATCGTGCAAGGCGATTGATTCTTGGCCGAGGCTGGATAGTTGTTCAAGAAAGCCAAAGGTGCCAGGCCAGTCCAGTCCTACTCCGACCCACGAAACGAACATAGAATATCTCTAGAACATTCAACCTTATCCACGAGCCTCAACAGCCCACCTCCACCTCCAGCGATAGAGACTCCATCTGCTTCACCCACGATGTGCTGCTCCTCCAAGAAACGCTGCGCCCCCGCACACACGTCTACCGAGCCCCGGATGCTCGCGTACCCAGCGTGCGCACACGGCCTCTCCTGCCCGCGCAGGCGCTGCGGCGGCGGTCATGCTGGCTGCCACGGCGGCGGCGGACCGGGCTTGATCAGGTCGCTGATCGGGTCGTACAAAGAGCGCAAGGCTCAGCAGCAGGCTGTACGTTTCGACAAGCCAAGCTAAGCTGCTTCGGTTGAGATATTGCCAGAACTGACTGTGACAGGAACGGCAACAGTATCAGCAGCAGGCTCAGCAAGTCCAGGGGTCAGAATACTCTCGCCCCCAGCAGGTTCAGGGGGTCATGCCTCCGCCGGACGGATTGGCTAGACGGCTCTCTGCTGGAGAGGAGAAGGAGTATGTTGATGTGAACGATGATGCTACGGAGCCGATGGGAGGGGAGCAGCCGCCTCGGTACGAAGAGGTTATGAAGAGTTGAAAGACTGCGCAAGGCAGGCATCCATATACTATACACGGAAGCGTGGGTTATACTACTAGTTCTAGTTTCTGTCCATCACCTGGCGAAGGACAGGCATTCCCAGGAAAGTGCATGTATCAGTTTAGGAAAATACACGCACAGCATTTTACGTTCAGTCCAAAAATGTGTCCCGTTTCAAGTTGGGGTATTATTCGATATTTGACTGAACAGCCATGGTATCCATTCTGAGCCTTTGTATCTTTGGTTCCTCCTGTCCGCACTCGTTGCCGCCCTCGCAGAAGGAGAGAAACAATAAAGGACATGTGTAATGTACAATAATACTATGCACACAGATCGTGTATTGTCGCGAGCTCCAGTGAAGTCCACGGTCTCTTCCGTCCCTCCCCCACCATCGCCGCTTTGTTTCGTCCGTCCTGTGTGTATGTGAACAGACTCCGTCTCCGTGTAGAACGCCATACGCTTTGCTCAAATGTTGATAATGAAGAAGTGACCGTAATGCCTCGTGTTCGCGTAAGAAGGTGGTATTAGTAAAAAAAAAGTCGTACATAGTAAAGTGTGTGTAGGAAAGCAGAGCAACGACTCAAGGCGCAGAATGTGCGTATAAAGCGTGTAGGGTGTGCGTGTGTAGACTTTGGTGGTAGTAGGTGTTCGCAGCCGTCATCATGATGCATTCAAAGACTGGCGGTTCCTCTTCTTCTTAGCATTCGCAGCCGCCGCCTTCTTCTTGGCCTCCTCGGCGGCCTCATCTGCCTTTTGGGAGTAGTCTTTCCACTTTCTCCAGCCGTCGAAGTCGATTAGTGCTTGCATACAGCCCCATTCCATCACTTTCCTCTCCAGCCAGACAAAGCTTACAGGCTAGTGGTACGTCAGCATCTATTCACAGATATCAAGGGAACTCCAAGGGAACATACCTTGGTCAGAAAATCGTTGCAGCCGGCTGCTAGAGCCTCATGCCTGTCGCTCTGTAGAGAGCTGGCCGTCAGCGCAACGATGATGACGGGGCTCTTGAACATGTCCGTGTTCGAGAGCCTGTCCTCGTCCTTCGTCTGACCATTCGTCTCCTCCGGCGCCACGCTGCTGGCCGAGGACGAGAAGACACCGATCGAGTTGACGCGTTCCAGTCGTCGGATCTCACGAGTGGCGTCCAGGCCGCTCATCACGGGTAGTTGGATGTCCATCAGCACGAGATGAAAGCCGCCGGTCCGCCACTTGTTAACTGCTTCGCGACCGTTCATAGCGGTCTGCCATCGCACTTTGAGTCTCTTGACGAACGCCTCGAGGAGCTTCAGGTTAATGATGTTGTCTTCCACGATCAACACGTTGATGGGCGGCACCGTGCCGTTGAGCATGCCGGGCGGCAGCGACGGCGGCTCGGCCGTCTTCTTACTCTTCTTCGTCCGCACGGTGCCGGTTGGGCGGGGCGAGGCGACCCGGGGTGGCGGTGTTGCTACGCGCTGAATGGCGGCAGCGTCGGGGGCTGGAGGGGTGGGCAGGGGTGGCGGTACGGGAGCGGTATTTGAATGATCTGAGGAGGCGTTTGAATGAGTCCTTGAACGATTTCCTCTAGGCAATGTACCTTGCGTACCGTGGTTAGCCGTAGAGGCGATAGAGGCTGGGTGGACACCAGTCGCCATGTTCAAGATGGTCGGCGACGACGTGTGCTGTCTTCCCAGCCGAGGACGCTCCGGTCTTTCTCGGTAGGGCCGACTCCTCGTGCCGCCGGGAGAGGGTATCTGGGGTATTTGGCCAGTGCTGAGGATGGAGATGGCATGATGTCCCGAGCCGGTAGATGCGGCCGTCACCGTTACTGGAATATTGGCTGTCGAGAGGGCACTTGGACCGAAGTAGTCATTCCCGGCTTCGGATGGCCGCGTCTCGTCTGCATAATATGCCGAGGTGATATGAGGAGCATGAGGAGGCCCAGTTCTGGGTGATGCCCTAGGCGTTATTCTCCGAAGCGGTACATCGATGATCAAAGCCTCGTCGACAGTCTGGCCGCCAGGAAAGTATGCATCGAGGGTACGGCTCATGGGCTCTTCAGGTCCTAACGTCCGCTCTTGGAGTTGCTCTCGGGGTTTGATCCTAAGCGTCAAATCCGGTGCATCGAAGTTCCGCCCTAAAGAATTGGCATATTTGCGCAGGATCATCTCCCGAACGTCGTCAACAACATCATCCTCATTGATGGTGACCAAGGTGGCAGAAGCCCCAGGCCTCTTGACCCATATCTTCCTCGTTACCATGTTGGGGATGATGGGGATCAATTGATTGGCGTTGGCGGGGTCGCTCTGGTCGCCTTCGCCACCATTGAGCAGCGTCCGGATCAAGGTCGTCTGCCCGTTGGAGAAGAGGCTCTGTCGCCGCGGCAGGAGGCCAGGTCTCGGCAGTGAGGGTGAGGGTGAAGGTGAGGGGCGGAGGGCACTGCCGGCCAAGCTCACGGTCGTCGGACTGGCGCCGGAGACGGGGAGGGTGATGGCGCCGGGTCGGGCGGTAGGAGTGGTGAGGGCTGGACTGAGGAACGGATCGTGGTGGAGGTCGTGGTCGGAAGCCGAGTCTTTCACGGGGACAAGGTCTAGCGTCGTAGGGCCGGCGACGGTGAGAGCGACGGACGTGGTCGTGGTGGGTTGCGGTTGTTGATCGGCGGCAGAGGTAAAATCGCCGTGTTCGTTGATGCTGGAGAGTTTGCCTGTGGAGAGGCGCTGATCTGTGGCCATTGCGTCCCCGCTAGCGGCGGAATTGATTCGTGTCAGCTCGCCTCCTCCTGCTGCAGCGGCGCCTTCGACAGCAGCGACACCTCCACCTCCACCGCTACTGCTATTGCTGCCCGTAGAATGCTGCTGGTTCTGCTGCTCCAGCGGAGTCCTGTCCCGGGAAGATGCTGTTGAGCGTCTCGGGGACGTGTCAGCCACACCGTCCTCGGGGCCGGCCTTGATGAAATGTGTCGTCTTTGGCTCGCCCTCCCTTTCCAGGCCCCCTTTTCGGTGCTGCTGCGGCGACTGACGTCGCTCGTCTGTCACTGAGACTGAGACTGAGACAGTCGACTTGTCGCCCTGGCGCACATGGCTCGCGTCGGGTGACAGATCAGCGTGCTGGTGCTGGTGGTGGTCATGGTGGATGGAGGGCGGCTGCTGGCTGCTCCTGGAGCCTGAGACCGAGCCGGCGCGGCTGCTCGTAGATGAGGCAAGGGATGATGCCGCTGCGGAATTCTTTCTCGAAAACTTGGCTCTTATCCGAGCTTTAAGGTCTCCCATTCCAGTTGACCCTGCGGCGGGAGCGACTTCTGGGAGAGGGCTCGGGGGCAGTCAGAACAGGTTTTCTTCTACAATGGCGGGCGAGAAATGTCACGTCTTTTCCCTGCTTCGCACCCCTCTTATTCTTTCCAAAACCAAGGCAAGGTCCGGGCTGGGCCCGGGGAGCGTGTGACAGACCAAATAGCGAACAACGGTAAGATAGGTAATATGGGGTATATGTCGCTTTGTTGGCGACCTTGAAATTTCGTTCAGGCTGGAGCTACTGGTGCTGGAGCGATACTGCGACGGGCTATCAAACTTGAAATTGCCGTCGCCTACGCGTCTCCCTGGCGAAATTGCATGCGGAAGGTTTGGTGAGAAAGCAGTGGCCAGCAAGGATGTTGGATGGTGGCGATCGGAAGTTTCCTTTCTGCGGGCACACGGCCGCTGTGCTGCATCCCTTCTTCGCTGTCGTCGGCAACGAGAATCTCGTTTTACAGAGACGGATAGACTGGCTGACTGGGTGATGATGATGACAAGTCTTCACCAGCCGGGCTTGAGCTTGAGCAGGAAAGAGGGAGTTTTGGTGAGACGTGGGCATTTACGCTTTGCAGCAAGCATCCGAAAGCTCTCGCAGACAGAACCTACCAGAGTCACCCATAACACAAGATAGAATAAGTTTTACACAAAAGTCCGATCCCGTACTCTCTCTGTTATTATTGCCCAGCCAGTCGGATTCGATTTCGTGGGATGGAAGCCCGTGCTTTCTGCTCCCAACGGGCCGTTTTCTCTCCCTTCTTTATTAAACTACTCTTCCATGTCTGCAGGTTCTTGTTTCGACAAGCTTCCCTCATTTCCTCATTCGCAGCATGAAGAAGCATCCTTAGTCTGCCCTCCACTAACGTTAGTCTAGCAGCAGCCGATTCTGCAGTGCTATTTCCCAGTGCATGGACCTGCCGCCGAGCTCGATGATTGGGTGCAGCCGTTTTCACGACACGCCGCGGGCATCGTGATTCGTCCAGCGCAGCTTGGATCTCGATGGCAACCCATGCAAAGCTCCGAACTGAGCATCGTCCGAGCTGCGATAAGATAAAGCTCCGGCTCGCAATTGAAGCGCTAGACTGGCCTGAAAAGACCAGATCACTCACCTCACTGGTGGTAGCCAAGACATTGGAGAGCTTTCTCCTCCTCCGCCGCCAGGCTCATAAATAATAAATGCTAGTTCGCCATGGGTATCACTACTTCCTCAACAAGACACTGCTACCTCTGTATAAGTTGATAGACCTATAGTAATAAACAGAATATTCGAGAGCTTGATAAGTATCTTTACTCTTCAAGAATCAGCGTTTATTACCCTGGCAGAAGGGTGGTGGGAGCTGGCAACTCCAGCTCAACAAGACATTGACGGACCTCGGCATTTCGCTTGCAGGCTGACAATACAGCTCTCCTTATCTGTCCAACGATGCTCACGGTGTTCATGATCGTTTGCTGGAACGAACCTGCATGATACCGCTGAGAGCGAAACTTGGCGTTCTCTCCTACTCTTTTGCTCTTTTGATGCGCTTACAGCACACAGACCATGCAGTACACGAGAGTACTTTACGCTACGAGAAGTCATCCGAAATTGGCACTAGAGCATGGGCTAAGCCGCTGACAGGATGGGGCGGGTAGAGTATATATCAGTAGCGATAGGTATATTGACCGGGTTTCTCTCCAAAAAAACAGACTGTAATACAGTACAGTACTGTCCCCCGCACCAAAGCGATTAGGCTTCTCTTCTCGCACATCAATTTGTTCTCTGATCCAGGGAATTTCTACATGTGTCCAAATCGCAAAATGCCTTACAGTATTCAAGACGATGTGCCAGTATATTAAACATTCCTTCTATTATACAAAATGCAGGTAAGAAGGCAGCAAGCATCTTTGCGATGAATACAGTCAGTGTTGCCGAGTGCAACCGTGCAAAAGCCAGCGGAACGTTTTGTCCCACAATCGCACCTGCTGCAGACCAGACTGGAGGAGCAGTTAAACGTGCTTGTAGAATCTTTCTGGTCAGCCTAGCATGATGGTGAGGGTTTCGGTGTCTGTGTTGTAGTCGTACCTTTTATAGGAGGAAGAAACCCCCCCCCCCCCCCCCCTACAGTCAGTCAATGAGGGAATGAATGAGAGGGCAACAAGGAGGGTATCATTTGCAGTCAGTACTTTGCAAGGATCGGGGATGGGGCAGGCAAGCAGGCAGATAGAGAAAAGAAGCAGACCGATATCACATCCTGCCGGCAAGTACCAAAACAGAACGCAGCGGTCCCGATCATACTTGCTTGATGCCTAGGCGATCTCTTCGGATATGAGGTTGGTAGTGATCGCATGATCCTCCAACTTGAATGCTCGTTGACTATGCACAGCTTGATCAGCGACACTCTACTTTCGCTCGACCCAGGCCCTGACGATATCCTCTACAGGATACGGCGGCTCATCGGACAGCACCAAAGAGTGCTATATGTCACAGTCGACGATCCAAATATCATCCCCGAAGATAACCATATATATGGACCTCCGATAATCAGGGAACTCAGTAAACTGAGAGAATGGGATAAATCCTGGACCACTCTCCGCCTCTACAGAAATGATGGCGTCGTTAAGTGTAACCTGGACCCCTTCCTACCCTCCAAGCTGCCGAATGAACACGTCCTCGATAAATAGCCTTCGTACACTTTGACACTTCTTTGATACTTCTCGTCTTTATTCTTATGCTTTGCGTATTTCATGAACTCGCTATTTACGTTATGCCCACATGTATAATGAATATTGCATTGTGTACAGACACTTTGTTGTTCAGTCATGTTATGGTATCGTAGTCGATCACAGACTGATTTGAATGAGTCAACGCACCTAAATAGAGAGAGCGATACAGCATATCGTAGGGACTGGGTTTTACAGGTAGTCGATTGCTGTGAAATTCAAGGGGGTACTAGACGACTGCTTGTGTTGACGATTGTGTTGACAAAGACACTTTACAGAGCAGTCCTCACAGACTCCACTCATTAAGAGTCTGTCGAAGAGGATGCCAGTTTCGCACATAGCGGTACTCACAATCTGGATAATAATGGCATGTTGGCCTCCAAGGCTGACTGATGGCGGCGGCCTGGCAAAGCCGGTGGCGCAGAACATACGAGACCCTCAGCGCGGCCTGGTACTTTTGCTGCCTCTTGTCAAATTTGTGGACAATTGGCAACACTGATCACAGCTAGCCGGAAAATAGAAAGTTACTTAGGGCATAGGAGAGGCAAGTGTGATTTTGATTAGCAATGTTTCATGCCACCTCAGACTGCTCGCTCTCTGGACACTGAAAGCCAGGAAGTCAATTGACAATATCAAGCAAACAGAATCAAGTGAGTCCTTTCGAAGGCATGGAAATCTCTTTGACGGCCAGCAAGGAAGGTAAGGAGTCCTTTTGAAGTGTATTTCCTCTTTTTCTGCGATGAAAACGAGGTGTTTCCATTCAGCCTTGTTTCAACCTGCGAGGGTCTCATGGTCTTTGTTTTATCGTCAGTGCCTAGCAACTGTGTTGGTTGAACTCTTCCACAGCCACACTTCTGTCGCAGCAGGTCATATGTAAACACAACATTAAACATCAGACGAAAAGGCTGAACTTCGCAAAGTGAGACGACTTTTGTCGCTTTGCAAATTTTCTTCCTACATCTTACCCTTTCTTAATTATCTTGTCAGCAAGACATATTCGCAAACACCAAGCTCCTGCCTGAGTGGTATTTGCTCAGATATGCCTCATATCACCAAGATCAAGGCCGGCCACGGGTCAGCTAAGAAGCACAAAGTGCAAGCCGACACGACTCTTGCTCCTCATCTCAAGCTACTCCAGGTCAAGGATGGGCTGGACGAGTTAGGCGAGATTCAGACGGCTCCTATCTTCACTGCACCAGTGCGACATCATGCAGACTCGCTGAGACTCTCTAAGCAGGCAGAGCCATTCACTCAGTACGGCCTCCTTGGCGGCGATACAAATCAGGTTGTTGCAAAAGACCCCCGGATCTTCTACAATGTTGCCGCTCCGTCAAGCGTCTTTATCTGCGGTAGTCAGGGCTCTGGTAAGAGCCATACGCTGTCCTGCCTCCTGGAGAACTGCATGATCCCGTCTCGGGCGAATGAGCTTCCTCGACCCCTTACCGGCATCGTCTTCCACTATGACACTTTTTTCTCCGACTCGAACTGCAACCCTTGCGAGGTGGCCTACCTAGCAACTTACGGCAGTCTGAACGTCAAGGTTCTCTGTCCGCCCACGAACATTGCCACAGCTAGGAAGACCTACGAGAAGTTCCCACGGATCAAAGTGGAGGAGCTACGCATTCGTGAGACGGACCTCAACACCAAGCGCATGCTTGACTTGATGGCGTTCTCGACGAGCAATACGCCCTTGTACCTCCACGTCATAAGCCGCATCCTTCGAGATATGCGTATCGCTCAGCAGCGGAACGGGACTCAGTTCAATTATGAGCAGTTCAAGAACCTCATCAACGACGAGGAGCTCTCCGAATTCCAGCTTGCTCCACTTCGACAACGTCTCGACACCTTGGAGAGCTTCATGGCCCCGCCTAGCCAGACGAAGCTAGGAACCAGCTGGGATCCCAAGGTATGCCCCTGTGCCCACCCCTGGCCAACATTATATCAGAATTGACTCGACGTTCCGGAAGATGCTGACTTCATCGTAGCGCGGCCAGCTAACAATCGTCGACCTGTCCTGCCCCTGCGTCACCCCTGAGATGGCCTGCTCGCTCTTCAACATCTGCCTCAGCCTGTTCCTCGAGCAGAGCTCGAGCGTCGGCCGAGTCGTAGCCCTTGACGAAGCACACAAATACATGAACGAGTCCTCCGACTCCACCGCGCTGACCGAGTCTCTGCTCGCCACGATCCGCCTGCAGCGCCACCTCGGCGCCCGCGTCTTCATCTCGACCCAGGAGCCCACCATCTCCCCGAAGCTCCTCGACCTGTGCTCCGTCACCATCGTCCACCGCTTCACCTCGCCCGACTGGCTGCGCACTCTGCAGAAACATCTGGCCGGCGTGTCTTCGGCGTCGAAGATGCTGCGGCAAGTCGAGGACGAGGATGACTCTGCTTCAAGCGCTGACGATAGTTCCGACGACGGCGTTGAGCCCTTGATGCTTGGGAGCAGCAACCCGACGCTGGAGCTGTTTTCGTGGATTGTACGGCTCCGTATTGGCGAGGCGTTTGTGTTTGCGCCCAGTGCTGTGATTGGAGTTGACAGGTCGGGTGAAGTCAAGCGTCTGGGTCACGGAGCGCTCAAGGTCAGGATCCGCAACCGTGTCACTGAGGATGGGGGCAAGAGTGTCATGGCGGTATGAACTCCTGAAGTGTGGTGGTGTACGTGTTGGCCATCTGCATTGGGCGTTGGTTCTACTCGACTTGAGAAGACTTCACTTCTGTTAGACGCGTGCCATTCGTGATCAGGTGGTGCCTAAACGCCTTGGCTAAGAGCCTCAGGCTCGTGAATATGAAGCGAGGCATCCTAGCATGCCGCCTCACTCAATACCGCGAAATGCCGAAGCCCACATGACGATATATCCTGTTTGGGACACACTAGCTCTGTCGACCCCTGAGGATCCTGAGAAGAAGGGTCAGGAATGACGACAGGGGATCTGAGTCAACTCATGAGATGGTGTAGTCAAACGATAGGTAATGATAGCATATGATAGGTGGAATTACAAATTCGACGAGTCTCGTCTGTCAAATCAACGCGTTCCTGAGACTAGTATAGCCATGCCACGTGCGTTTCCTGTATCTTTGAACTTGAGGGTGTGGATGAATGATCCCAAATGTGTGGAGGTGAGAGACCTAAGGCGTGATATGGCGGGGTTGCTTAGACGATTTCCTTTCCATTCAGGTGTAACTCTAGTTCTCATAGTGTGACGTGTGATTACACTTGAGTTAACGGTAATTCTGTGTTCGTCTTGTTATTCCTCTTTCTAGGCTCTCAAGAAGTGATTGAAACGGTTGCAAATCCTGGGATGGTGTTATTGATGTATACAGGCAGTCCGACAACTCGCGTGTTTTGGGCTGTGCTTTGGTGGGGGCTACAGGGCCTCTGGGATGCAACGTTAGTGAATGCGCTGATAAACGCTCGGTCAATTCCCCGCTCAAAATCCACTTGTTAGTGAACCTGCCGACTTACAATCATCCATTAGACGATGATTCACTTGCAAGTTGAAGAGTCGAGTAACCAAACTCAAGCGATCCACAACTAACAACTACATCAAGTGCTATGCAACGAATTCACGTTTATGGAGGGATCCATGGACATTTCGATGAAAATCACAGGACAGCAATTGCGGGGGCGTTTCCAGCCAATAATGGCCAGAGTTGAGGGGCGCGTCCGTGTGTCTGCCTGCTGCACTGCATCTACAGGGGGGTGTCTACCCGGAGTTTTTGGGATGCACCTGAAACAAGAAACAGAGAGGCTTCTGCGGCCGCGAGTAACCACGACCCATGTACGATGAGGCTCTGCGCTTGTAGCTCTGAGATGACAGTGGATAGTTTCGATCGA
Organism: Phaeoacremonium minimum UCRPA7; assembly: GCF_000392275.1. Taxonomy (NCBI): domain Eukaryota; kingdom Fungi; phylum Ascomycota; class Sordariomycetes; order Togniniales; family Togniniaceae; genus Phaeoacremonium; species Phaeoacremonium minimum. Next base: position 76,239 of record NW_006921366.1, read on the forward strand.
CACCGCTTTTGAGTCATCGATAGCGCTTATGTGTGGTCTCAATGTAGACAAAAGAGGTCTCAAGGGATAAAGAAATAATGGTATTGTAGTAGTAGTTGTTGTTGTTGAAAGCCCAAAGGCAGCTAGCGAAACTGGTATCCTGATCCATCAATTCGTCCACTCAAGCAGCCAATTCAAGATCCATGTGGAGACATAGAATGACAAACACCCGCATGCATGAAATCCATGGTGAAGTGACAATAACCAACCAATGCAGTGTCGTGAGACGTTTCCTGTAACTTCGAACTAGCTTCGACCAACTCCAAGCGCAACTAGAGCATGCCGCCAAAGTGGAAATCTTCAGACAATGAGAAGCAAATGATAACAACACAAAAAAGAAGAAAGTATCTAAGCGTAATGCGTAGGGCTTGACGACGTCTAAAGTTCAGCTTCCCAATGCTGTTGGTATGAGTTCCGCTCTGCGCATCTTAACCCTCTCATAAGTGCAGTGCTGTGTAGAAGGAGTTATTGCGCTCCAATCTCTAGGAAGGAAAGACTATTAGTTTGAATTCCATTCAGGAATCGAACAGGCTGTATTACCCTTTGACTCCTCATGCGGCGACCTTGAGCTGTCTCGTAGAGCAATATTCACACCGGGTGTGATCGCACATGGGGCAGCCAATGTGAACGTCGACATTGAGCTCGCCATATCCGCAGTTGTGCTGTTGATAGCTCCAATTAGTCCCATACCGGCCATAGACTTTGTAGCGAGACTTACGCATGCCCAGAACCACCTCCAGACGTAGCGTGCGGGCATGATGAATCGATCAAATTTCGCCTCAACGGACGAGACTGTTAAGGAGGGAGAAGAGTGTTGATTAGTGATGAGATAGCTGGTGTGATGAGTATTAAACTTCCAATTTGTGAGGGTGGTGGAAATGGGCGGTCATTGCTTCATTGCGAGGATGGTTTTGGCTTTATATTGATCAAATTGATACTAAAATGGGTCAATACAAAGTAACACAGCACAGGCTTGACCGCAGCAAGTGTAAATGGCCGTCTCTCTGTCTCCCAATCGTGAAGATGACACAAAAGGCCAAACCTTCCGCAATGAAGGTATCCACTTGATCCAGAAAGTCCAGGCAACTGTAATTCTTCTCACGCAATGAGGACACTGAGGCGGGCCTAACTGTATACATTCCATCGGTGAAAACAGCCAGTTAAAGGCGTGAACATCAAAGTCGCGTTCTCGTTTGTCCGGGCCATTGTCAAGAGTAGAGTCACGTCGATACTTCGAGGTCTCCGCCTCTCCGTTCACAGCCAGCAATCGGCAGCACCGCAAGCACTCCACCGGAAATATAGCACTAGGAATCTGTCCCGCCTTGCAATCCAAAGGAATTTCGGTCTGTTAAGGCAACGACATTTCGTATGTGATTCAATTGTTGCTTGATGTGGAGCGATGAACCCTAGACATGGCTAAGCGCACAAGTGTCCAAGCACCGACAATGTCGGCCCTATGCGACAATTGGCGGATATCCATGAAACAACGTTAGCCCGGGCTAAAATAGCGCAGGTGATTGAGGCGTGAGTGATAGAGGCCATCCCTTATGTCGTAGCAGAAAGATCAGAGCTTGTGCTGCGAGTCGAGTGTTCGGATTCAGGGGCCTGTCAGGTGGTGATATCCCAATGTTAGCGTCCTGAAAGCCAAGCTACCTCGGAGTGCACAGCACGACCGCTAAAACCACGTTTTGGGCGTGCCCACACAGAGCGATGCGGCTCAAAATGCCCGTTTGTGAGGCCCCGCCCACTAACTGCAGTGCAGCTACACTGCGCTAACAGGGGTCGCATGCAAGTGACAGAGGGCCATAGCGGGTGGGAGAGAAACCCTGCAAGCAGCCTCGCTTGCATTTCCTGCCTGCACAGCCCCTAAGCTGGGGGTACCCAGAGGTGTACGCTATCCCCCGGGTGATCATAGCATGGCGTAGGCCATCCACCAGGCTCTTTCAATGGCTGAAAGACGAGGTTGGGATGAACTCGGTGAATCAAATCTGCCAGAAAACCCCCAGAACGTCGCAATGAGGTCCTGGCTAAGGTAGCTCGTTGACTCATGCGGTTCACAAGAGCCGCATGGTTAGAGTCGGGATGGAGGGAGCTGCGATGCCCTGTTGTTCTGCCTGGAGACCCGGGTTGACCTGCATAGCGGCTGAATCACTTGAACCAGAGCTGATAGGGCAACACGCTATGCCCATGACGCACCTATGCCCCGAGGTAAGAGCGGCAATTTTCTCGAGGCTGGTTGAGCCGCAGAGTCTGAACACTGTCAGGGTCTGTCCTACCTCCCACTTTCCAAGGCACTAGCCATCAAGAAGAGCTCGCGGACATGGTATTGCAAGTCCAAACCAAGTAGTACAACGAGAAACTGTGACAAGGGGAAAAAGATAACAATGCAGCGATTCGCAATACAATAAAGAAGGAATGCCAACGCAGTGACCATATCGGTAGTTGTGTGATGCAGGTTGATAACTTGAGGGATGACGTTTGGGAAACGCTTTTCGACTAATGCAGTCCTAGCAAAGGGGTTATTGGCAATCGGCTAATTTTCGGGTGGTATGCCAGGGGTATGCAGGCAAGTCTTCAACCTCCCTCTTGCGAGCCTTATGCTGCTATATTGTCGACTCTCTCGGACGGATCTTGATGATAGCAAGTAAATGAAAGCAAATTCCAGCCAGTAGTATCGTGGTCACAAGAGAATTGTCACTTTAGGAGCTGGGTTGGAAAAATAAAAAGAAGAAACAAGGAAAAGAGCGAAATGCAAAGACAGGTATGAAGGAATGGCGAAGGAGGGAGTCGCCGTCTTATATCTTTCTCTCAAGGAAACAACAGGACTCCCAAGTCGGGCGTGAAGAGCTGAACAATGAGTAGTACCATGTCCGTTGATTGGTGTGAACAAGTTCATTTCACATCGAGTGGCGTAGAAGACTCAACGGGTCGTCAGTCACAGGTGCTCCGTCTAAGGCAAACAACGATCGTTGCGAACTCTGACTCGCCATTGTTGCTCAGGTGGCAGCTCGCAAGATCCTCTTATATCCCATGATAGGCTCGAGCGTGGAAGTGACGAGGATGAAAGCCATCTGAGGCAGTCCGTTGGCTGTATACTAGATCATTTATCGAAGCCATGGCGGGCGAAGTTCGCGGACAAGGCACCCCGGCCAAGATATGATCTCCTGTAGCAGATAACTCGCTGCCTGTTGTTATCCAAATTCCTATGTATAGACTCTTGCCTGTTCGAGATGCTTTCCATGTTACAAAATCACAAGAGATTTGCGTAGAAGCTTAGCGATATAGATGGGCGTTGTGTGAGGATGTAGATTCATTGGCAGAAGCGAGAGTTGAGGCTGATCGCCTGGCGACTATGGTGCACTGGGAACTACATCCCAGATTCTTCAGACTGGTCTTGCCCATTTTGTGCCCAGGCATGCCAGGCCCTCGGGCGGCGTGGGATGTCTGGTCGATGTTCTGCACACTTAAAATTCTGACTGAAAGAGCTTTCAGCAGAGCCGCATGTAAATCAGTTCGTCTCCTTCTTGCACCAATAGAATGGCTAAGAAGCTCGAACAGTTCGTTGAATCCTGGTAAGCCACTGTTCGCCCCCGTCAGCCAAACACGACGTGGCGACCATTCAAGGGCATAACCTGCTATCGTGATGTCTCAAATCACTGTCCTATTCAAGCGACCGGTCAGAGATTTTCCAACACACTAGAACGCAGTTGCAAATGCCACCGACATCAGGCATCAAATGAACGGATCGTCCGTTGGAAATGGCATTGCTCAGCCTCTCTTTGCGGCTCTGCTTGGAGCCTCAAGGCATCCCATTTGTAAATGTCAGTGAAATTTCATCATGTCCCGTCTTCCATATGCGACTTGCAATTCGACAATTCTGCCGTGGTACCAAAGATATCGAATAAGCGTGCTTTAGATTAGGAGAATGACTTGTAGGACTTTCATATTCTATGAGTAATAGCAGCAAGACAAGAAAAAAGACACAGAGAAATTTGCCTATTCAGGGGTAACAATCACGTGCTAGATCACGAGGCTCTCCGCTCTTGAGATCCTGGCTGTGCCAAGCCGCCTCATGTCGTCCAATCCCTGGACAACCATCAGCTGCAATTTTGTGAGCTTGCAGTGGTGTCGATTTTGAATGGCCATGCTTGGGCTGGAAGAAGAGCCACGTCAAGCTTTATGCCTGATGCCGTTTCAAATTGTTGCAAAGGCATTGCGTTGATTGGTATCCGACCTCATCGCACTCGCGATGAGGCCACCACTGGTATGCTCTGAAGCACGAAGTACGAAAGCCCCGACGCGATGGATCACTCGGATTATCCCTATTATTCTCGCTGGTATTATAGGCTTCGCGGCCTACGTCTTGACGAGACCTATTTGTGGTTTGTGATTTCTTTCGAGGTACAAGCTTGTGGCTGCGGCGCTGACACATTTGTAGTTGACTATCTTCTGCCACGAGGCGAAACAGCGGCCGCCCTTGCTTTTCTCATTATCCACTGGCTTTTCTTCACCTTTATGGTCGTCGCATACATCCGAACTTTCCTCAAGATAATAGTCGATCCAGGTGTGGTTCCGCTTGGACAGAGAGCCATCGACGAGAGACAGAGGCGGCAAGAACAAGGACGTCATCGACACCAGAACGAGTCTGACTTGGAAGGACAACCATACGAGTACTACGGCCCCGATTTGAGTCCCGACAGTCCAGGTCTGGAAGACTTTTACACCAAGGATGTGTTCGTCTGCGAAAGTGATGGGCGACCGCGTTGGTGTTCTGATTGCCTTGCATGGAAACCGGATCGAGCCCATCATTCGAGCGAAATCGGTCGCTGCGTGCGCAAGATGGATCACTACTGCCCCTGGGTTGGTGGGATCGTCTCGGAAACTTCGTTCAAATTCTTCATCCAGTTTACCACCTATGCCACAGGCTACTGCACTATATGTCTGATAGCAGCGGCGTACACGGTGCACCAACAAATCGTTGAAGGAGCGGCCTTGGATGCCCGGAAAATTGTCTTGCTAGCTCTTGCAGGTTTCTTTGGGCTGTTCACATGTACAATGGCTATGACAGCAAGCCGATTCGTTTTTCTTAACGCGACAAATGTCGAGATCCTTGGCTTCCGAAGGAAAGTGTACCAGCTGGCTATCCGAGTTCCAAGAGGTACTCCATCAAGCGCACAATATGCAGTCGTCACTTATCCACTTCCGAAAAACGAAAGCGGGGATAGCGGTATGCCAACCAGTCAATCGTCACAAGGCAGCAGGGGCGAGCATTTGTCGGCTCGCGACGCCCTGGCTACACGTACGTTCGCCATCGTTAAGACCGAACCGGGCGAAAACCCATGGCATATAAGCTTGTACCAGAACTGGGTCTCTGTCATGGGCACTAACTTTGTGGATTGGATACTACCAATCCGTAACTCTCCTTGCGTTAGCCGTGAAAGCCACGAGAGTTTCTATGAGATGGGGCCGTTGTATGGCCTCCTACGTGAACGATACGGCTTAGGAGAGATGGCTCAAATCAACGATGGAACACATGAAATGACAACAATTAGAGGAAACAGGAATGGCATTGCATCATGATACCCTTTCATCATTGGCGTTTGGTTTCTTAGGCTCGGATGTTCTAGGGTGCGATACTTGGTTTGCTCTGACTGAGAGACGCACGCCTACCAGCACTACTTGGATTGGTTATACAGCATTCATCATACTCATCATAATAACGCCCAGTTCTTAATATGGGTTTAATTTAGCATTTCTCGCAATATACGATTGGCTTCAGGCTCGGATATCAAAATATTGGAGGACATCTGTGACCTAGCAATTGCCCATGAAGTCTGTGCAGCCACACATGCGACTTGCAATTCCAAGCTGAAATCGCACGAATGGGCATCATCCTTGCAGCCGGGATATGATGACTGTGATGGAGCAAATTCCATTTGTGTTCGTTCTCGGTGACTGAAAATTTTGTGTTTGTTGCCCTCCAAGGCCTGCACTGAGACGCCCGTGGGGTAGATGGATCTGCCTTGCATTGCCTCTTTTGATGGCCAAATGTCCGCAATAAAACTCACTTGAGGCGTTTTGTCCCAGTCTGTGATTACATTTATCCTTCCTTTATTCGTAGTTTCTGCCCAGCCCAGTAAGCCCGGCAAGGATATGTGAAGTTTTTGAAGAGCACAGCACTTACCGCACCGTCCAGTCGACACCTGTCTACGGTCAGGTCGCAGTTTGGCCAGCAAACTACGGGACCAATCCGCGTCTCAGTCAAAGCCCGGTCATTTGTAATTTATTTGCCTTGAAGAATTAGCACTATAAGGCGATGCAACCGGAGATTCGCAGGTCGAATACGGCGACAAGTATGGCCGCCCGGGCTGGCAGTACTAGACTCAACTTGAGGCTCTCAACCGCGCCAACTTATAAGCGTGTGGCCCCTAGTACATGTTGAGTTCACGGACTGATGACACAAATTACTTTCCTTCACAATATCCACCAACATTGCCGCTCAAACCTTGAGAAAGGCCTACGACCTAAGCAGAATGTCTTCAAGACAAATTAACATGGGAAATCTGGCAAAGAATACAGTGCGGGTATCTGCTTTGGTGGAAAACTGCCTTTCCCTCCTGGCTGATTTACAAGTTTGACAGATGAACGAGGCTAGGACACTGAGTTATATCATGAAGTCTTGTCAGCCAAGCAGAATGTTTGCCAACCAATAACAAGACATAAACAAAGGACAAATGAACATGTTTAACGATGAGAGAGAATCCAGGTTGGCTTGCAGGAATGCTTGGTTTGTTTACGAAAAATCAGGGATAGAAGACCCAGTGCTCCAGTGATAAGACACTAAACGAGTTGACAAGGGCAGCGACAATGAAGAACAGAACATTGAAATCGATTAAAAAGACCTAATGAAAGCCGAGAAATATTGGCTAGACCAGCAACACGTTCGAAAGGAGCTATGAAAACCAACGAATTCTTCAAATCCAACCATGCCGAAGCACAAGATGCCAACCAAGTTCAATGAGAAGATGACAGAAACATGTTTAATATATCGCGAAACTGGATTTGGAGCTGAGTGCCCGGAGGATGATGCTGCAGTCACCTTGCATCATATGACAAAGGACTTTGAAGGATCCAAAGGGCACTGTAGCTGGACTGTCGTTCTGTCTTGTTGTTCGAGAAACCTAGTTCTCTACTGAGCAATAACCGCAGCGATAATGAGAACAAGATTCACATTTGTAGGTGCTTAGGGGCATAGGATTTCGAAGCATTCCCCCGGTACAGTTGCAACAGTACCAGAAGGGGTCGCGGACTGGTTGGAACCCTCCAGACCTGCTTTGAATAAGTTTCGTGCCATTTAACACACAGTAGACAAGTTGTCTTACATTATGCTGTTAGATTGAGAAAAATGTCTTGATATTTGGGTTTGGCACGATGTAAGTGACAATGATCGATGTGAATATCAAAGTATTTGCTGATGAGTGTAAACAGAAGCTCTCTGCTCTCTCTTCCATTGTATCGCTCGCGCTTGACGAAAGCTTTTATACCAACTCATGCAACACTTGTAGCTTCTCTGTCTAGCAGGACTTTCTGATGAGTCTCTCGAGAGCCGCATCGGAGGCGCGTTGAAGTCTACTGACTTCCCAAGCCATCATGACTAGCTTCACAATCATGAGGAGTGGCTATGATGCCACCTTTTTCGGGGTTTGACTACGGGGCACGGATGATCCTACAATTGTCGCCAACCACGAATGTCTAGAGTCAAACGATTTCCACTGGGAATGCCAGACTTTCTGGAGGCTTAGACCATTCGACATGTTTGGGGACTTGCATCGCGCCTGTATCGCGGCATGTTTCTCTGAAAACATCGCAAGGGCCTATATTCTGCTTGCCCTGACCGAGAGAAGTTGGCTGTGACCATCACGAGGAATAGTCTGATGTGCGACTTGGTTCCCACAACATCTGAGCACAAGAAGATCGTCAAGCACTCGAGATATCCAAGTGTAAAACGAGGCGTACGCTAGTCATCAAAGACTAGAGCGCCCAATATTTGGTCAACAATGGCGGGCGTGATGGCGCGGGTTTGTGCACATTATGACTCGAGAGGAGTGGCGGAGACTGCAACCATCCGCTATTCAATTAATGCCTCCAATATGGTGTCAACGTCTTTGAAAAGTCATCTTGCTCAAGGCTCGATGATCGGGAATTCGTTTGGAACGCAGGCAGGTATTCGAGGGGACGAGACTTCAAAAAGGGCATTGACCTGACCGTACTTCGTCTTCAATGAGGTATCTTCATAGATATCCTTCTCAGTATGTCGGAAGAACTTCGGAGCCATCCCGATAGAATCCTATCGTTGCGAGTTCCTTCTCCAGGTAACATGACCACATCTGTCTGCGTGGCGCGGCATGATGATGTATTTTAAGGGGCCACGCCTTGTTGGGGGGGTCTGATTGTCAAAGGATTGGTCGGTGTTGGTTTTGGTCCATCGGAGGAAAGATTGTTGCTACTCGTGGCTTGTATCGCAGGTCGGCTGGGAGCGTCTCCTTCGTGCAAGCGCCAAGGTCAGTCCAATCCTCTTGCGAGTTGAAAACGTGCTGACAGGGCTGGATTGCTTGTCACTGGTTTATTTCGAGCAGATCTCACCGTGCAGCATCTTGTCACACACCTCCTACAGCCTCACATGTGCTACCTTCGCCTCGAAACCCAAAATATCTGGGACCAGCTGTAACAATCGATCGTCGCTGTCATGGTATGAACCTCGGTCCGCAGTGGTGACGACATCGTGGAGGTAGTTGAACAAAGATCCCATACTGAATCCGTGGTGAATTGTGATTACCTTCAGCCTGCCCGGAGGTTCTCCTCGCTCTACCCGGGAACTTCATGGTGAAGGACACTTGTGAAGCTGCTTAGTGTGTTAGAGCTAGTATAGAGCTCTCGCATAGCCACTTCACGATCCGCACGTATTCATTACATGGTCTTAGTCGCTACATTATTCGCTCTTCGAAGGCGCAAAAGTGGAGGTATCGCAAGTGAGGCTCTTGTCGATGTGCTGTATTGGCGTGGAATGCATGGTGGGATGTTGTTTCTCTACTATCGAGGGCATCTTGTGGGCGAACGCTGACGTACATGCGTCTTTGGTGGGCAAAGGCAATTGTTCTGGCACCTGATCTGGGTCATTTTGCGTGTGTGTAAATGAAGAAGGGCTTGACCGGCTGCCGGGCATTCAGCGCCTCTCTGCCTAGAAGAATGTAAGGCATGGTAAGGAGCTGATTTTCCTCTGGATGAGAAAGGTTGACTACTTGGCATATAGATGATAACGACATATTTCATCTAGCAGCCGAGAATTTTCCTTTGGTTATTTCTCGTCTGATCGACCGCGGACGGCATTGCTCGCGCAAGTTTCTGGAACCATATCGATACCCAAGTTGTCTTCCTGCAGGTGCTGTGATGCTTTTCATGGAACGGATGCCACATGCCTACCTCGAATCGACACACCCTCTAGAGTCCTCGTATCGACGCCAAAAGGGTGGGAAACAGTATTGATTACCAAATTTGGCGACAACAAATCACTACTGCCTTACCTGTTTGGAAAGGGAACTCCGCATTTTGTGCATTATGCGCAGGATGACAGAGATTCCGAATCACTTACCGGATGAACACCAGTTCTTCTGGCGCCCGAGCACATGCAAAATCATGATCCTCTCCCAGCTCGGCGTGGGGTTGTGCTACGTGGCTAGTCAATGGTAGGGTAAAACAATGTGCCATGATCAGGACACACATGATCGGTGTTTTCACATCCTGGCCAGTACAGTAGCGGAGCATTAGTATCAACGGATACTGCGGAGTCAAGGTAGCTTTCTAAGCTATCAGCGGCCCGATAGGTATGGTTTTGAGTTCGAGGATACGGCACGAAGATTAACAGTCTGTTGAGTATTGCCGTTAAACAACACTCCATTTGCTTCTTTTGTTCAACTAATACCACCTAGCGACCGAGATACCCTTTGGTTGACCAGACATAGAACTCTAATACACAGTGTTCAACTCTCATGGAGGTGAACCCAGTGCTTTGAGGACTTGTGAAGATCCTGGGGATGTGCATGAACTACCAAGGTATTGACGTCGAATGTGATAACACCTGCAGTTGCTTTATGCATGACACACATACAGGCCAACCGCCTCTGGAAAGAGCTAAACGCGCACACTGCTAAGTGGCTGGCTGCTCAATAAATCAACATATCACATTTGGAAGCGTATTTGGAAGTGGTTTTATTCTATTAGTAGTCGATAATCAATTGCTATTGTTTCCCCCTGAACAAGTTGTATGTTGCAAAATTAAGTAGGCAAAGAGCGTAGAGACACACAAAACGCTTGTGAGCGCTTCGAATTCATTCATGTCGGCTTCTACGATGAGCATGGCTACAAGAACATGTTGCCTTACAAAGTAATGATGACTTTCACAAAATAAGTCTGAATTGCAGATTGAGCAGAGAATCACACCCTCTTTGAAGAAAGACAGAAAGCAAGAGTTATTGAATCATCTAAGCATCTCTACATGGGACAATAGCTTACTTCTATGATCACAATCCCCCCAAGCCTCATATAGTATAGAAATAGAACAAGAAAAAGATATAAAGTATTCATTACAAAGGAGGACGAATTCACTGGCATTTGGAGGCTGTTGTCGCATGACTTCGTGCAATTGAGGGTCATGATTGATTGCCCTAGAGAACCGCTAGCGGCATCTAACACACGCGCCAACCGCGTCCCGCCCTCTGGGAGAGAATACACACCTTTGTGCTTACCTAGGTAGGCATGCTTCTTTTGTCCATCCTTCTTCTACATATGGCTATATAGCTGATGGAAAATAGTTACTGAGATGCTCTGGGACAGACCAGGTTCATTCTCTTCATGTCTTCACCTCCATCCTTCCGAGAGTCGTCTCCAGCAGGCGCTCCCGGCCGACGGAGATCTCAGTTCACCTACCGTAACTTATCCCAGCTGGCATCTAGATCTAGCGCAAGCGCAACATCATGTCCACTTCGAGTGATTGCCCATATCGACCTCGATGCCTTCTATGCACAATGTGAGATGGTACGGCTAGGGACAGCTGATGACCAGCCTCTCGCAGTTCAACAATGGTGAACAGCCCCAGCCGGCACACGTACCTGGTAGTGACGCAATTGACGCTGACGTTTTCGCAGGCAAGGCTTGATTGCCATCAACTATCCAGCTCGCAAATTTGGCATTGGCCGCATGTGCACTGTTGACGATGCAAAGAAGCTGTGCCCAGAGATCATCTGTCAGCATGTGGCAACCTGGAAGGAAGGCGACGAGAAATGGGCGTATCATGATGACGCCGCGGCCAACATTGCTACCCACAAGGTGTCTCTGGACCCTTACCGCCTCCAGTCGAGGAAGATATTGGCACTGATTAAGGAATCTCTCCCTTCAAACCTACAGAAGGTGGAAAAGGCCAGCATTGATGAGGTTTTCCTGGACTTGTCCGCCCAGGTGCACTCTCTGCTGCTCCAAAGATTCCCGGAGCTGGCGCGTCCTCCTCCTTACGATGATCCTACAGAGCATCTACCTCTACCATCTGTATCAGCACTCGATTGGCAGGCTGATGCGCTGGTCGACTTGGACGCCTCGCAAGAAGAGACGGACGATCCAGACTGGGACGATGTAGCCATGTTGATTGGATCCGAGATTGTACGTGGCATTCGGGCAACAATACGCGAAAAGTTGAAGTACACCTGCTCCGCGGGGATAGCGGGCAACAAGATGTTGAGTAAGTTGGGCTCAGGTCACAAGAAGCCCAATCAGCAGACAATCATACGAAACCGCGCGATACAGCATTTCCTCTCAGGCTTCAAGTTTACTAAGATACGGAACCTCGGCGGCAAGCTGGGAGATCAAGTCGTGCAGACATTCGACACGGATAGTGTGAGTGACCTGCTCCTCATCCCTGTCGAGCAGCTGAAGTCGAAACTTGGTGATGACACAGGGGTCTGGGTCTACAATACAATTCGTGGCATCGATGCAAGCGAGGTCAATTCTCGGACACAGATCAAGTCGATGCTCTCGGCAAAATCCTTTCGGCCCAGTATCAACAAATTTGAACAAGGAGTAAAGTGGCTTAGGATCTTCGTAGCTGACATTTTCTCGCGACTGGTCGAGGAAGGTGTGCTCGAGAATAAGCGAAGGCCCAAGACCATCAACCTCCATCATCGCCATGGTGGTCAAACCCGGTCTCGTCAGAGCCCAATTCCCCAGGGGAAACCAATAGATGAAGCCATGCTGTTTGACCTTGCCAAACATCTGCTCAACCAGATAGTCCTCGAAGGCAGGGTATGGCCCTGCGCCAACCTGAGCCTCAGCGTTGGAGGGTTTGAAGACGGGATCAGTGGGAATATGGGCATTGGGGCGTTTCTTTTGAAAGGAGAAGAAGCGCATGCAATCAAGTCTACCTCACGAGATGGCTCAGCCGAGCCGCAATCAGCCAGACCGGAGAAGAAGAGGAAGGTTGAGACGGAAGGCATCCAACGATTCTTTGTGAAAAGGCAGGCATCCGGCGACAGTGATAAGGACAGCCCATCGGACGCAGCCACCAATCTTGACAGTGGCGGTGAAACATATCCTGCCCGCCATGCAGAACCCAGTTCAGGCAGCGGGCTCGATTTGGGAGGACCTTCCGCAGGTGCCGAAGGGATTTCATCAAAAGATCACTACGAACAAACACCAATCACGGCATACATGTGTCATCGTTGCAACATAAGCCTCGATACACAGAATGAACTCCAAAGCCACGAGGACTGGCACTTTGCTAAAGACCTTCAAGAGGAAGAACGTGTCGGATCCGCATTTGCTGGCAGTTCGAATGCTCCTGCATCTGCAACGCGGAGCGACAAGAAGAACACGAGCGCGTCGTCTAAACGGGCTGCAAAAAGCAAGAAGGTCGAGGCAGGGCAGAGCCGGTTGAACTTTGGATGATTTGCTTCATGCGGTGCTGATGGAGGCCACGTCGACGCATACCTCTGCTCGCGAAGCGAGGATTGACCGGCCCATCGAGAAGTCTCTTCAAGCCCCAGAACTGATAAGCACGACCATCTGAACATCTCGATCTAACAACCCTGCCCGGGCAATCGCGAAGCCACACGTTCTGCATCGCATGAGGCCTGGGTGAGCAAGGAATGTCCTTCCCCCATGGGCTCACGGAACCTTGTCGGAAGCCGTGATCCAGGGGAACCTCGCAGAGACCCACACATACGTCCTCGGCGTCAAGTGTTTGTATGCATGCCGGCTGGAGAGAGAAACTCTTCCCGCGGAACCTTGAGCTGTGCTTCCGGTTTGAGGCTTCCGGCTTCAGCAGTATCTTTCTGATGCAATCGTGGTACTCACAGTCATGCACAGACGCACGCAAACAGTTCACACGCCGTCCTTTTGCCGTAGCCCCCCGAGTGCGAGTGCGCCGGCCTTCAATGCCTACAGCCGCGACGAGTGCAAGAGTGACCCGAGAGTCAGGTACCGATCACGTCTTTGGACACCAGAAGCTCCCAGAACGGTATCATGGCTTGCTTATGACACAAACAACTGTAACCCCGTTTTGAATTGGTGCCATATTGCCTCGCTACCCGTGACGCTTGTCCGTCCGGCTCTTCCCCAGAAGAACCGGTCTGAGACGACGAGACTGGATTTCCATGGATTTCCAAGGCAGGCACTCGCTGACTGGTAGCCGGTCGTCTTGTAGGCATGTCACTAACATCGACTGGCGACTCTGATTGGCTGCCATCCAGGCAACCCACCCCCCCCTGGTCCGTCGCTGTTAGGCCTGGCCGCATTGATACCCAACCTGTCCAGCCGAACTCACGAAAGCCGCTGATATTTGGATCAACGTCTCACACAAAAAGCCTCGGGATGGTCAGGTCGACGATTGGAAACAAATGCAGGACCGTCAGACAGGATGAGAGCCGGCCCCATATGCAAAGACCACGTCGCCATATTTCTTTGGTCACCATCAGACCGGCCGGCGATAATTGGGCGTACCACCAGGCACAGATTGGCGTCGCTTGCGACGGGCATGATAAGAACATGTAGTAGTTGAGTTGCGATTAGTTCCCGTGCTGCGAATGGCATCACTGGGTTGCGAAAAGGCGAAAAGGGTGGCCCCGGCCCGTTTTATAGTGGAATGAAATTCCATGACCCGTTCCGGTAGAGGCGCTCTGTGAGGTGTCAGCGAGCACCAAGCACCAAGCGATGGCAAGCGGATATCCCACATGACATACCGAATGAAGAAGCACTGCCTGGTGAAGAGACATTTCACATCTAAATCAATCAATCAATCATAATCTTCCGCATGCTGCTGCCGATGTTGAATCAGGCTGGCTGGGGTTTCGCGAACACAAAGGTCCAAGCTACACCCAAAGCAATCACCGAACCAGCCTCACGCTTTCAGGTGAACGGCAGGTACTATGCAGTATCACGCCGATACAATTCATTTCTTACCACCTTCGTGTGGCTCGGCCGGTGGAGAGACCACGCAGCTTTTCAAGTCGCCGGTTTCCAGACCGGTCATCTGCATCGCCTTGCTGTACCAAAGTACCAGTAGCAGAGAGCAGACGAGGCGATGGGAGCCTTCGTCCCATCTCTCACTGGTACTGGCATCAGGGGGTTCAGCCTCTGCCGTAGCGCATCACGCAGGCTCCGAGAGCAGGATTTACTATGTACACTACAACGAAGCGCGGTTCGCCCAAAGCCCAAAGGCCGGTGGGCATTGCTCGGTTGTCCCCGCTCTCGCCTAGAACACATCCCCTGCTCCAGTAGAAGAGGCTACGGTAGCGGGGCTTGCAGCTTCACTCTTGTGTGCCCTATCAAATATCAAATCCCCAAGCAAATGAGCGATTGCGGGCGAGCAAGCAAGCAAGCAAGCAAACAAGGCAGCCAGCCAGACGGACAGACAGATGGGGAGGAGTCGTCGTTTATGCTTCCCACACTGCCTGCCATCCAGCCTGCTGTGCCACTCCGCTGGAGGTGCCGGTATCTCCTCCTGACACAATACAATACCCTCCTCACCGCTGCGCCTATCAAGTCAGTCATCGTCATTATCCTGCAGGCGACCCAGGCGGGCGACCTACCAACACTACGCAGTAGCGCAGCCTGCAGTCACCCACTCGAGCCACTGCATCTCACCAGCCAACCAGGCCCTCCCACGCACACGGTGACCGCACACAGGAGTCTTTACTTGGCCAGCGTGGTCCCAGCGGCAGGCCATTGGCTTTTCTTTCCCTCACCTGACGTCTGGGACCAAGGGACCTTGCCAATACCGGTACTGGCCTCTGTCTCTGTCTGTCTCTCTGTCTGTCTGGACTCTGGAGAGACTGGCTCGACTGGGCTGCCGCCCGCCGGAAGTACCTTCGCTTTTCAGGATCACCCTGCTGCGGCTTTTGTCTCTGTCCTTGCAGCTGCTTCTGGGATACATAGATACATTTTGGTCATGTACGGTACGGACCCCATGCATTCCCATACATCCCATCCCATCCCAACCATCCATCCATCCATCCACCCACTTCCACATCAGCCTGCAACCTGCACGGCTTCTCCTGGACCACCGCCGCCGGATGTCTGTCTCTGCAAGTACAAGACTTGTATCTACCAGTACTTCCCCTGCCTGGCCTGCTTTTGTGCGAGCACACTTGCGTACTCTCTGTACTGTCTCGCTAGGTACCATCCTGCCTAGCATAGGTAGCAAAAGAACCCAACCATTTGGGAACCATTGGAACACTGGCCTTACTGACTATGTACTGGGAGGAGGCCAGTCGGTCGCCACCTGTCAGGGATCGTGTCAGGCTACCGCACGGAACGGCCAGCCAGCGGCGTATCACGGTGCGAGCCTTTTGTCTAACTGCCCAACCCAACCGGAGGCAAAGTGACAAGTGACCTGCCTCTAACGTTACCGCTACCCAAGCCTACTGCATAGTACTGCATAGTACTGCCACTATCCCAATTCTCCCCTGCTCGGACCCCACCCCTGAGCCCAGCCCAGCCCAGCCCAGCCCAGCGCTGGCTTGCTTGTCTTGTCTTTGCTTGCCTGCGTGCCGGCCCTTTTCTTCCCTCGTCCTCCCCCCGTTTCCCCTCCATCGCACCCTTTCCCAATTCATTTCCCATCTTTTTCTGCTGGTGTGTTGCCTCTCCACCACTCTTCTGAACATCACCACCTCTCTCCTCACGACGACCCTTTCTTCCTCCCGAATCCGTGCTGTTCTGTCTTACCATCATCTATCGCTCGACCTCCTCCTCATACTCCCTTCTTTCTCTCTCTCCTCTCTCGTCTCCCCTTCGTCACAGATCCACACAGACAGACAAGATGTCGAGGCAATCAAGAGGAACCAACAACTCCATGTCCGCGGCGAGCAATCGTCAGAACGAATACTTCGTTCCTCGCGATGGCATCGATCGAGAGGTCATCACCGCCGACATCTGTCGATACCTAGGCAATGACGCTCTGGTCCGACCTGGCACTTACGAGGTAGGCCTTCCTTCTCAGCCGAGTCCCTGTCCCCCCGTCACCCCGTCACCCCGCCGCGAGGCGCCCCCGCCAGGTTACTTATCGATTATACAACAGGCGGACGGCCGTGCCATCCAGGGCTACTACATCACCGCATACAGGAATTTGACATCGGTGAGTGAATAATGCGCCATCGCAAGACAAGACCACCGCTGAGTAGGCTTGTCGCGTCGTGTTAGGCCATGATCGCCGACCTAAAGAACGATTCCGCTCGCTGGGATCAAGAGAGGCGGAAACATCAAATGGGTGGAGGTACAAAGATCTCGCGAGATCCATCCGACGTTTTTTCGAGAAACTCTAACTCCCCAATAGTCCGATACGGCGATTCGCAGTATCGAGATCAACAATCGCGTGGCCAATCTGGATACCCTGGAAGCGGAGCCATGAGTTCTTATGATAGTGTCCCCAGATACCCAGGAAGTGATGCCCCAGGATACAGCGGTGGCGGTACATCCAATCCCTCCTTCCAGCCCTATGGAGCCTCGGGCGGGTTCCCAGGTGGCTCTCAGTACCCTCAGCAGGCCGGTTATCCCTCCCCAGCCGCGGACAGCAGGTATCCCGGAGCCTCCGCTGGAGCTCCCTATGGCCAGGGATTTGGAAGCCATCAACAAACCATGCAGGACGCTCCCTATGTGCAAGGCTCCAACTTCGGGGCCCAGGATTACCGCCAGGATGTCAGGATGCAGGATGCACCTGTTCAATCAAATAGACCAGGATTCCCGTCAGGAGTGCCCCAGCCTGCTTACGGAAGCGCCGCTCAAGGAGGATTCCCATATCCCCAAGCTCAGGGCTCAACGCAGACAGGTGCTTCATATGCCGCTCAGCCGGTCGACGCCTTCTACGGCCGTGGTGCGTACACCGCGACTCCAACAACCCAAGCATCTTCTGATTTTGTAGCATCCCCAGCGACCAACCAACTAGGCTACAGCACAGCTCCCCCTGCAGAACAACAGTATGAAGACCCAACCCCCCGTCCTCCCCGCGCAGCAGCGTCCTCTACCAGTACTCAGGCTCAAATGGGAAATAGTGGATCATCTAACGCGCCGCAACGCCGGGAACGATCGGACCGCGATCGGGAAGACCGACCTCCGTCGGACAAATATGCTCGCAGCAGCCATCACCACCGGAGAGGGTAAATATCCCCTGAAGATTGTATGATCATGTCCTTGCACGTGACGCCCGTCTCGTGACTGATTTCTTGGTGATTCTCTCGCCAAACCTCGACCCTCCGGATTCCGGATTCCGGATTCCTATACTTCTTTACTGGTACTGGCGTTTTCGCTGCTGTTTTTACTCTTGAACCATGGATAGACCTGGGACAGGAGGTCTCAGACCTCTCTAGAGTCGCAGCAAAGTGTTGCTTCTCTATCATGACTTCTCCGACCGAAATGATGACTACTTCCTCTGGCTTCGTTGCAAACCTCAACTCCCTTCCAGCGGAACGGCGCCCTTCAGATTTCCAATCAACCTTGCTTGGACGTTTGGCCATGAGCGGACTCTCTTGTCGCATACCCCCCCATGGGATGATTTTTCTGTGACGACGTGCATATACGGATGGGCGAACTGTTCTGATATTCAAACTCGTTGTCTGGGTTTTCTTTTGCCTCAAGGCTGTTGTCGCTGTTGCATATCTTTATACCAGGTCCGGGACTGCATGGAAAAGAACGCGCTTCAGGGATCTTTTACTGATTTGGGTGGATTTTATCTCCTCCACTATTGCTTGCTGTCCGGATCCGACCGTCACAATGGGCAAGCAAATGTTCCAATTTTCCCAATTGCTTCGCCCCCTTTGTTGATGAATCGGTTTGCCCTGGAGTCCGGAGTGGAGTCCCTTCGTGGACGTGACCTGCTGGTCGCTTAATAGTTAGGTAAGGTCGAGGTCCGGACAGCAAGGTGAGTGTTGGGAGCTTGTATATATTGCTGAACCTTCTGCAAAGGATTTCCGTCACACATTCAAACCCGTCCCTACCAGGATCGTCCCACGTCATGGAAATGTCCACATGAGACTCTTCTTGTTTGAGCTGACAGAATGCACAGAATTCTCTGGCCAAAACATGGTGTCCTGGACTATCCTCCTGGATTATTCACAAGCTGGATCTTCTCGCCCTGGCATTCTCCCATCAATGGACTCATTTTTGGAATGGATACCCCAAGGAACATTGCAGCTCCTCCAAGGATCTTCTTACCTGGATGTCACTGGCCCATGTCAGTTTATTTCTCCTGGACCATCCTGCCTGTTGAAAACAAACCCTTATATGGAACAATTGTCATGTTTGCGATTACATCGCTACATGCCCTCAAGCTTTGAGGTTCACAGTACACGTTCAGCGTGGAAGACCAGCCAAGACACTAAATGAAATGAACAAAATCGCTTCTGCGTCTATGCAGGGTAAGCTACGGCTCTCGGCCATCAATAGATCCTGGATCTCTCAAGCTCTCATGGCCGGGTGCCATTTTACTACTGGTAGTCTCTGGTTTTTACCTTTCGGAATAGACCTAGCAAACCCGACTTATTGGTTCAGTGGTTTACATCCAGACTGGCGTTCCATGGATCCGTTGCTTGCTTTAGCGGGAAGCGTAGGGCGCATCCGTCCTTCGTCACATGTGCAACTTTACTGGACTCCAATTGATATCTGCATGATCCGTTCTGATGACTTGGATTTCGTACTGCTCTTCAGCGCGTCCAATGACTGACTCGAGGCTTTTTTCTCGCTTAAACGCATGACTGCGTGGATGTCTACACGGACCTCAAATGATCAAGGCCAAATACTTCTGGATCCTCCCATCCTTCATCACGACTTATGCTTGACTTGGTGGCTATGCTTTCTTCCGTCCCCGCCCTCCCCGGGCCTGGTATTTGGAAATCCACGCGGTCTCTCTCAGCGATGGAAAGCTGGAACGTCGGGAAGGACAGGGCAGGAGTGGGCTATGTGACGACTCTTCTCCATATGGAAAGGAGGCTCTTTTGTTGTTTGGGATCTTGTCATCTTTTTTGGTTTGGGATGTGTGTGTTTTCTTGGGTGTTGTTTGTCTTGTAGTAGTGGTGTGCAGGCGTTTTATTTAACATGGGAAGAAGACCAGTGTGCTCGGGCAATCAGGAAGAATTCTACCTACTCTCGGGCCCTTTTTTTTCTTCAACGTTGGATCAGAGATGCTCAGTTCTGTATGTCGGTGTAATACTTCCCACCTTGCTGGTGGTGGTGGTGGTGGTTAATAAAGGACTAGATGTCTGTCTGTCTGTCTGTTTGTTCTTCACTTCGCTATCTCTTCTGATGCTTCAACTTTGTTTGTCTCTTTGTCAAGAATGCATGTCTGCACCTCCCTGGACGTGTGAGCATCGGCAGGGAGGTGTTGAGGAAGCTCAACTCCCGTCGTCTGCTTACAACACCACGTAGTTGAAAAATAATTAGGCCGAGAAGGGAAATTGCGATGGACACGATACTTCTTCTTCCACGGCTCCTGCGTAAAAGGTGTTGGAAGCCTTTTTGGCATTTCGGGGGAGGATTTTGTGTGGGATGGGGCCCTGGCCTGGACGGGGGCCGGAGGCTGGCAGGGCAGACCGGGCTCAGGCTGCCTGGGTGGCTACCTCACGTCAGCGTGTAACATACACCACAAGGGAGATGTCACGGGGAAAACCCTATTCCGGGCCCGGACTACATATATATATAGCACTTAGCAGGGGACAGTCTCCTGCTCGATTACCTAGAGACCTGCACTACTACAATTGCAGCGGGAGCTTCGCGTAGCGCTACCTTGTGATCGTCACAGCAGAAGAAGCAAGCAAAATAAGCCGGCTGTGCCATGCGGTAGCGGTAGCACGGGCTCTGTATGTGGGTTAGTTACGGGGCGACGCCAATCATGCTGGATTCACGTGGCGGGGAGGATCGTTGCTGGATTCGTAGGGAGCTGTTGTCCGTGCAGCAGCCACCAAAGCAAGCCAGCCGAGTCGACCAGGGACGAATTGGCTTGGAGGACGCTTTTTGGCGGCCTTAACATGCATGGCAAGGAGAGCCTCGCTGAAGAGTGGTCGATTCCTCAATCGCAGAGCAGAGAGAAGAAGCGCTTCATGGCGAGGCTGACCTGACCGACCGAGCGGATGGGAAGTGATTATAGATAGTGAATATCTTGCTGATGCGCCGTCTGTCTGTCTATCTTTTTTTGCGCAAGGGCAACAAAAGCTGGCTTTGGATCCGTCTCGACGAGCTCCAAGCAATCGCTCCTCTCCTCCTCTCTCACACCCACCTTTCACCCCTCCTCAACCTCCTTCTCTCCGCCCTCCGCTCCCCATGCCTCGCCCTCTCCCTCCACCGGCTCCACGCATTGTCCAGATACGCCTCTGCCTCGGCCGCCGACTCCAGCCGCATCTCACCACGCACGTACCCCCACCAGATCCAGCTGCGGGGTTGAGGAGTTGTTCTCCGGGAACGGGAAGGATGATGGAGCCGCCCTGCCACGGGGGGCGGGGGGAGCGCCGTTGCTGTGTGGGGTTTGCGGGCGTCAAGGGGGTGGTGGTGGTGATCGTCTCTGTCTCTGGATCGGTGGGCGCGATCGCTCGAGCTCGACGTTGCTGTGAGCTCCTCCTCCTCCTCATCCGGCTGCTGCTGCTGCTGCTGCTTGCAGCGTGTTGTGCAGCTCGCGCCCACATTCCTCTGAAGCCGAACGCCCTGTTTGGAGAGTTGGGGCTGCGGTGTCGTCCATCGACAGGCGCGAGACGAGACGTCGATGTCTATCGGTAGGAAGTTGGTCGTCGGCCGTCCCTAGCCGGACCATCTCACATTATGCATAGAAGGCATCGAGGTCGATGTGGACAATCACTCGAAGTAGACATAACGTTACGCTAGATCTAGATGCCAGCTGGGATAAGTTATGGTAGGTGAACTAAGATTGCTGCCAGCTGGGAGTACCTGCTGGAGACAACTCACAGAAGGCTAGAGACAATAAAGATATAAAGAGAATAAACCTAGTCTATCTTAGAGTATCTTAGTAACTATTTTCCATCAGTTATATAGCTATATATAGAAGAAGGATAGACGAAAGAAGTATGCCTACCTAGGTAAGCACAAAGGTATACGTTCCCTCCTAGAAGAGGGTAGGACGCGGTTGGCGTATATGTTAGATATGCCGCTAGCGGTTCTCTAGGGCAATCATGACCCTCAGTTGTAAGAAGTCATATGACAATGATGTGTGAGCCTCCAAATGCCAGTGAAGTTGTCCTAATCCCAGCCTATCCCATCACATCCGAATCTTGCCGGGCCAGAGTCAGACCAAACCCGATAGCGAGAGCCCGAGAGCACAAAGCAGACCCAAAGCTCAAACACGCCTGCCTAGCTTACTGAACCTGAGCCACCAAGTCACTTGTCGCATACAAATGCCATTCTTGTTTCAACTGAGAAGAAGTCCTGTTACCAACCTGAGTGCCAGCCATACGGAAATTCATCAGATACGAGCCAAAAGCGTCTCCATTTTAACGAAAAAAAGTTACAGAACTAGTCTAGCCACTACTAGAGAGCTATGTTCCAAGCAGTAGTAGATATCAAGTTCCCAAGCCATCCTTCACAGCGAGACGCTCAGCAGCTAGCATACACCTCGTCAGAGATAATTAGCCCATAAAGACCTTGCAGCATACTAAGTATAGCTGACAGCTACAAGACAAGATTAACACGAGCTAGATGAGCTAGTGCTATACAAGTGGTCTCTTACAGCTTAAGTTAAACGATATAGCATTTTATTTCAACAGGACCATTAGGCACAAAGCACTGCTTTGGAAAAAAAAAAAAAAAAGATAAAAAATGCAGGTTAAGTTTTGTCTGACATAGCCCTCTGCCTTAGAACTAAATCTCACCTATTTAATAACTGCACTGGACCTTCCCTCGAAAGGGAAAAAAGGGGGAAAAGAATTCTGATTGTGAATCAGATGCATCAGGAATTGAGCCCGATGCGGGGGTCACCCACAGCCTTTTTGATTAGGTTAAAGGTCAGGAAAAAAAAAAAAAGAACAGAATTATAGTCTCTCACTGAGGAGAGGCCGAGGGAATTGAGCCCCCGGCGGGGGTCGAACCCGCAACCTTTTGATTAAGCTAAGG
>NW_006921366.1:98978-99348 GCF_000392275.1 Phaeoacremonium minimum UCRPA7
CTACCGATTGAGCTACGGAGGCTGGATAATTAATTCACTCGCCAGAAATCTAGATCTATGTAGCCATCAAGTAAAGCAAGCTGATGGCATTCATTATCACTTTACATATCAGCAGAAAAGGAGGCTCATAAGGAGTACAGTAGATACAATTGACTTAATTTTTTAAGCAAAGCTAATGAAATTATCTTTTCATTTAACTTAAAAAAAGAAAGAAGAAAAAACACCCCTTATCATCCTTATCATCCTTGTCGCACTATCATTGATATTAATAACCAAGATCTATGTCTCAAATCGGGTGATCAGAGGACTTACACTATACAATCATGACGACCTCCCCTTGGTTTGGAAAGGGGGGGGGGGGGGGGGGGGG